>NC_087475.1:59052950-59355980 GCF_036417665.1 Passer domesticus | reverse complement strand
TAACTTTAATTAAATACATGAATGTCAACATTTTTCAACAAAGACCTGACTCTTTCTATGTTTGAATTACTTGGGCACCCCAGTGCAGATGGCTGCAGCTGATAGCAGTATGATGAGAAGTACAGATTTAAGAGATTTGGACTGTTCTTTACACATGGATAACTGTACTTGCATGACTGAGGTTAAGGCTGAGTAATGTCATAAAGCCAGTCTTTGTGATCATGGATTTATGAGCAATAAAGACTATATAGAAACTATAAAAAATGGACAAAATGAGATGCCTCAAACAGCAATTTTCAATGAAATTTATCACGTGTGACCTATAAATCATGAACGTGTTTTTGGGCCTACATTGTCTTCTAACACTACTGAAGCAACCCAAATTCCTTGAAGTTCAGAAGAAAATAATTTGGATTTAAAATTAATTTTTAAAATTATTTACAGCATTGAAAATGTGATAACTGAATAATCGAAGTTATTCATATCTGAGTCGAACAAATACAACATTGTAGCACAGAAAAAGTTTAAGATTTTGTATGTGAAGGTGCCAGAAATATATCTCTCTATCTCATGCTTGTCATTCCTTTTAATAACAAAACCAGGATTAGGTTCTCAAACATAATTAGCACTCATCTACAGAGTTATATCCATAGTAATAATGAAGATAAGGCTAATGGGAGATCAGTAAGCAATTTTAGACCAAACAGCTATTTTAGATTGTTTGAGGATTACGTCTACGTGTCAAGGAACAAAGATAAAATAAGTATGGACAAAAAAGACACTTCAAAATAACAGCATACAATTTCAAGAGCACAGGTTCCAAGCAAGGCTGCAGGGTGGGCAGTGGGGCCATGCTGGTGCTCAGGAGATATGCCAGTGAACTCGGGGAGTGTGGGGTGTGTGTTGCACTTGTCACCCTCTGCCTCTGCAGTGCAAGAGGAGGAGGGGCCGTGTTCCCTGAGTGCCTGTGCCTGCTGTGAGTCCTGAATGGAGGTGCTGGGTCAGTAGCTTCTCTGTGATTGTCTGTGTCCGTGCCCTCCGTGTCTGCTTCTGTGTCTCTGAGATGTGTGCTCAGGTCTGCTGCTGGTTGAAGCTGCAAAGAGCAAAGTGGCAGCTGCATCCCTCCGTCTGAGCAGACACCACAGGGCACTGGGCAAGAGTCCTGGGCAGCAGTCCTGCTGGAGAAGGTGGCTATTCTTAAAATCCTTAATATCCTCATCCAGTTCTCACCATCTGTGTGGTAGGTTGACCTTGGCTGGCTGCCAGGCACACAGAACTGTTCTCTCACTGCCCCTCCCACACAGGACAGGGGGACAAAATAAGGTGAACAATTCTGTGAACATAAAAAAACCTGAAGAAAGAGAAATCACTCACCAGTTATCATTGCAGGCAAAACAGACTTGGCTGAAAAAAATTTGTATTGCCCAGCAATGTGTGATCACAGCACAGAGAGCCAACCACCAAAAAACTGCATCAAAAGCAGCTTTTGACAGCCAGCAGGTGGAGGGAAGTGATTTTGCCCCTTTGCTCTGCCTTTGTGTGACTTCACCTGGAATGCTGCATCCATCCCCGGGGCTCCTGATATAAGAAGGGTGTGAATCTGCTGGAGCATATCTAGAGATTATGATTAAGAATTACAAAGATGATCAGAAGGCTGGAGCACCTCTGTAAAGAGAGCTGGAGTTCAGCCTGGGGAAGAGAAGACTCCAGACAGACCTTTGAGCAGCCTTCCAGTGCCTAAAGGAGGCCTACAAGGCAGTGGAGAGGGACTTTTTACAAGGGCATGTAGTAGTAGGACTAGGGGGAATGGCATAAACTGAAAGAGAATAGATTTAGATGAGATATTAGGAAGAAATTCATTAGTGTGAGGATAGGAGGCAGTGGAATAGGTTGCCAAGAGGAGCTGTTCCCTGAAAGTGCTCAGTGCCAGGTTGGATAGGCCTCTAAGCAGCTTTAGAGGAAGGTGCCCTGCCCACAGCATGGGATTTGGAACTAGATGATTTTAAGGTATCTTTCAAGCAAAACTGTCTCATAATTCTATCATCCTATGACTTAGAAAAAATTAATTCATTGCCATGAAACGTAGTATTTTGGTGAGAAACAAAGATAAAATTAAAAGAAAAGCACTACTCCTTGCACTTTTACTGAAGCTCAGCTTTACCCCTTTACCTCCGCAGAGAGCAGTGCAGGCAGATGAGGAATGGGGTTTGTGATTACTCCATAACAGCTCCTCTATGCAGCTCCTCTTCCTAAGACTTTCTCCATGGTCCTTAGCTTCCTCCAGGACCTATCCACCAGCTCTGACATGGGGGTCTCCACAAGCTGCTCCATCACCGTTCACATACTGCAAAAGCAAAACCATGCTTCAACATGGTCTTGTCAAAAACCTGCAAAGAGACTTTCTGCTCTGGAACCTGGAAAGCCTCCTCACCTCTTTCTTCTCTTTTTAAAAGTCATTATTATTTTTCTAGATGAACATATACATTATACTAATACTGGAGTTTCTTGCATGGGGAAAAAGATTGCTGCTTATTGGCTGTAAAGACTATGTAACATTTGAAAAACAACATTGCAAAATTAATCTCTTTCTTGTTGAATTTATGTGTTGCGGTAGAGATTAAGGATATGTTATTACTTTTCTACCAATAGCCCACAGTGAAAACTAAATCATTGCCACATGTGTCTATAAATTAAGTAGATTTCTGAGTGCTTCTTTCCACCAGCATGTTTAAATCTGAAGACAAAGGCTTATGTATACCTTTTCAGTTAAAGAATTTGAGTTTAAAATCTGGACAATGCAGACTTCAAATTTTAGGAAAAATAGCCTTGTACTTTTTTTCCCATTATCCATTCCATTTTATTTGATTATCTGAGGTTTACCCTTGTGCAGAGAAAATGAGAGTTTCACATAAAAGTGCATGAAATTTTAAGCAACAGAGAAGGGAACTCTGGGTCCTAAAGAAATTTTACCTAACACTAGATACTTACCTGACCTAGACCTTGCAGGGAAGAGAGGTCAGAATCTGCTGTGAGACTATTACAGCCCTCAGATTGTTTCATCTGAGCCTGTTTTTCCTTATAATTTCCTTTATATTAAAAGGAAAATATTGCATTGAAATAGAACATTAGATAGCAAAAGGGTGTTCAGAAAGCACAGAAAACTAGGTGAAATATACTGAGGAAATTTCATCCATGCTGGAATATCTGACTGCTAATGTTGCCTGGAAGAGCAAATAATGCTCCAGAACTCTGCTATTTTTGATTCTGGAAAATGAGATTAGCAAAATAAAAACAAAACAAAGCAAAACAAAAACCAAAAAGCAACAACAACAAAAAAAAACACTAAATGAACAAACAACAATCAAATTAAGAAGGGAAACTTCCCCTGAAAATGTGAGGTAATTCAGACTTTATGTGTCTATGATACTCAGCACCTCCTCTCTGCCATCTATCCAGTGCAGAAATTGAGACTAAAAAAATTCATCCTACTCCACCAACCCATGAGTGACCAACACAAGTTGTATTGTCAATGAGAAAACTGTGACAGACATTAAAGGGGGATGCACTTCTCCAAATGCAGGCATCTAGTACTGTATGAGATGCCCTAGGATATCAAAAGAATCCATATAGAGCTGCTAGGCGTGAGGTGAGACATCGGTACTACTGTGTCCTTCCCATGAAGAAACTGCAAGTGATACTCTAGGGCACACTGGATAGTATTGTATATTAACGTTCAGGAAAATGTGAGGTTGTTTGGGTTGAATAAAGGTTCAACAGCTGACAAGCTGAGAGGAAAAAATATGAAATAAGAATTTTGCAAGACTTGAGAAAAGTTTATTTTATAAAAGTCATCCACAAGGTCTATTTTAGGAGTACATGATAGCCTACAATTTCAAGAGCAGAAATCAATATCAAACCTCATTTCTGTATCGTTACACACTATATGCAGAAAAAAAAATTACTTTTTTATCTAATTAGGCATATAACAGTGAAAATTTTTGTTTGATCATTTGTTTTCTGCTGTTTCTATTTTAATGCTTTTTTTCTCCTTCTATGTTCCTATTTTGGGAACAGTTCACATTATTGTCTTCCAGAAGAAGTGTAGACCTACTCATTGACTCCCAGCAGAAAAGTTTTAGGATATCAGACTTTCTTTATGAACTAATATCTTGAAATTGGCAAGGAATCTTGCATTGTTGCAGTATGTTTGAAAAATTAAAAGTTATCATTAGAACTGTCTAGCCTATGAAAACTATGAAACAGCACAGAAAATTAACTTAATGCCATTTTACTCTAACACTACTTTCTTCTGATAATTTCTTTTAGTCTGAAACCAGTATTATTCAGCATTTACTTTTGTGACTTCATTGGTATTTATACTCTGCTTTTAAAATGATCGTTTCACAAAACATTTTGGATTAGCAATGAATTAGACACCACATGTGAAATGATGCTTTTATTGGACAGTCAGCAACACCCTGTGCACATTTATGAATTTTTGCTTTTGTGGTTGGTCTCTATTAATAGTTGGTTATGTCAGCAGATGATAACAGAAAGGCCCTTTCCCAAAAAACTCTTCACACATCAGGTCCTGTAAGAAATGGCATGCACAAACTCACTGCTGTGCCTTTTGAAATTATTCCTTTTGCTTTCACATACAAAGCATTTGTAAGGATCATTTATCACTGTTTTGCAAAAATCATGCTACTACAAACTGTGCATCACATATAATTTCTTCTTGTAAATAAGTTTAAGAGGATCACAGAATTATAGAATCATAGAATAACTTAAGTTGGAAACAGTCTTAAAGATTTTCTAGTTCTAACCTTCCTGACATGTTCAGGGACACCTGGCCGTGAACACTTCCAGGGATGGGGCATCCACAGCTCTGAGCAGCCTGTTCCAGTTCTTTACCAACTTCACAGTAAAGAATTTCTTTCTAACATCTAATCTAAAACTACTCATTTTCAGTTTCATTTTATAATAACTTGTCTTAAAATCAATTAAATATTATATTTAGGCAACTTAAAAAATCTGATTTTTTTTCCACAATCTGCCAGTACTAAGAAAACTGGAGATCTAGCAGATCATATGGGGTGTCAAGACACCTTAAACATGGTTGGTATGTACTACTTTGAAAAAAAACAGTCAAAACCTCATTGCTTTAGTTTCCCATTTGCAGACTGAAGAAAAACATTATGCTTTTGTTTGTTTACAGAACATCTGCTTAGTACTCCAAATACAGGATGTTCTTAAGTCAAAGAAACTATGAGCTCGAAAATCTTTTCTGCATTACTTAAAGGACAGCTTTGGGATGATCATAATTTTCACAGGTAGGTAAAATCCATGAATCAAAGATGCCAAAATCCCAGGGGTCACTGGTAGTTAGAGATGATGCTTCATGTGAATAGATATCCATTTTACTTCTCACTTTAATATCTTTGGTAATTCAGTTATGAATAAATAAAAAGGCAAAATGGAACTACAATAGTAAGATGCTGTTTAGGGAAAATTCAGCAAATCATTGTTAGCTAACTGTTTCATGCTTCTTTAATGTTTCACTGTAGTATTTTGATGATCCATTTACAAGGAAAATATCTTTACAATTTTGACATATCACAGAGAAAATGTTTGCTACATGGAGATTTGTATCAGAATAACAAGTTTGGGTCAGAATAACAAGTTTTTTGACAGTAATAGAGATTTGCATATAAAGAGACCAAAACAAATACAGTTACAGAGAGTAATAAAAACTATAGTTATGAGATGACCTTGGCTATTTTCCAAATGCCCACTAAAGCTACTCCCCTCCTCACAGGGAAAGAAAAAATCCAAGAGTCCCATGGGAAAAGGACCAGGAAAGATTACTCAACAATTACCATCACAGGCAAAAGAGTATTGACTTGGGAAAATTAGTTTAATTTATTGCCAATCAAATCAGAGTAGAATAGTGAGAAATAAAAGCAAATCCTACAACACCTTCCACCCAACTCTTCCTTATTCTGAGGCTCAACATCACTCAGGATTTTCTCTACCTCTTTGTGACATAGTGGTGCAGGGGGATGGGTAACAGGGACTCTGGTTACTTCATCACACTTTTCTCTGCTGCTCCTTCCTCCCCAAGGGGAGGAGTTCTCACACTCTTCACCTGCTCCAGTGTGGGGTTTCTCCCACAAGAAGCAGCACTCTATGAGCTTCTCTAGTGTGTCCTTCCCATGGTTGCTGTTCTTTGTGAACTGCTGCAGTGTAGGTCCCTTTAAAAGGTCACAGTCCTTCAGGAACAAACTCTTCCAGCATGGGTATCCCGCTGGGCTTTGGGTTTTTGGGGTATCCAAAAAAAAACCCAAAACCCAAAACAAAAAACATAAGGGTCTTTAACCTGCAAATTAATTTACTGTCTCACTCCTACACACATCTTCTGCATGTTTAATTGCAAATGATTTGCAGCTGCTCCTGGTTTATAAACTGTACACATACAAATGGAAGGAACTAATCTAAAACATGGAATGAACTTCAAGAACTAGAAGTTTTAGGAGTGTGAATTTAAAGTTAAATGGGATAGGGTGAAAAAATAAATGTAGAAGATGGGGGTCATGAATCCCATCCTGGTGTTTTAACTCTGTTACTAGTCTTGTATTTTGACCAAAACTCTCTATGACATGAATAGTTGAGAGAAAAAGTTTGAAGAGTTCTGTGAGACCACATTTTCCTGGAATTTGCTCTTGGATTATAACTTTCTGCAAATGTCTTCTTACTTAAATTCTTGACAGAAAAAGAAGACTTGCTGATTTTCTGGCTTTCAAACCCGATATAAACCACACATTTATTATGCAAAGCTTATTTTTCTTCCTGTTTCAGCTCATAGCTTTCATTCAAATAAAAGTGCAAAGCCATAAAAAAATTGAATATTTATTTGGTTGTCTTGTTTAACTAAAATAAAAAATTGCCTTCAAAGCTAGACTGTGACTCTCAGCAGTAAGTTGAGAGAACAGAAAAAAAAAAGAAAATATTCAAAAGATAAAGAAAGCAGACAAAATAGATGAGATTTTATTTCCACTCTATATCCAAAGTAGACCTATAGAGAAAATATATGACTTAGTAATAGCCAAACAGCCCCGGAATCAAAGATGTCTAACTTTATTGTGTCTTGTTTTTAAAAAACCATCATGATCTGAAGAAGTAAAAAGTTTGTCAGGCATTTTCTTACTGCATCTAGTTAGCAAATGCAAAAGATCTAAAACAGTGTACATGAGATACTCACATGATGTCATCACCATTTAAATTTTGTTTTCCTTGGACAGGGTGGGAGGAGATAAAAACCAGAACAAAAACAAATGCCCATTTTACTTCTTGAAAGGAATGGAACGTATTGGTATCATATTTGTTTTCACCTTCAGGAACAGAGAAGATGCAAATGGGTGGACAGGTCACCAGGCAGGAAGGAAAATAGATTTAGGTAACCAAACACCTGGAATAAACAACCAGTTTTCCTTACAAGCATACTGGCCTTTGAGTTTTAGGTACTTCGCTTTCTTGTATTTTATAAAAGACTGTTATACCTTGTAAATAAATGACAGTAGATATCCCATCATATCCTCTACTGACAACATCTAGATATCACAGTGTAACTTAACAGTGTTGTGAGATCTACTTAGAAGACACTGTTTCTGGAACCTCTAATACCATTTCCTGCAACACATGATGTATCCTTGGAGCTCTGCTTCCTCGGTGTTGACCAGACCCAAACTGGGTCTGGAACTTGCTTTCTTAATGAAATTTGACAAGGCCACAGATATAAATGTATCTGCACTTGGGTAGGTTTTTGCTCAGTAAAAATTAAATGCACTGAAAATGCAAGGCTGTCAAGTAAAGTACTCAAGTTTTGTATGTTGTTGTCCTTTCCTATTAAATTTATACTATTGTCTGTCTATATACTTGGGAGAAAAAGGTACAAAGAGGTAGATATGAGAAAATAAAAGAAGGTACAATGTTCTTTTGAGTTGTTTCAAAGGCAAAGTTTTATGTAGCTAACTTTGATTATATGATTGCAATTTAATTGTATTATAATTATGGCTATAATTGCTGTTTTGTATGTTTCATTAAAGCTGCATACATTAATTGTACCTAACTTCTGTTGATGAGCTTAACTAATAAAAGCAGATGTTTACAGCAGAGGAGTCTGGTTAGCCTTCTATTGCAAGGTGACTATCTTCAGGAAGCAGGCAGCAACTGAATATAATATTGGCAATTTTCAGTTTCTCCTTTATTCAGTTTGTAATTTTACACTATATACACACACATATACATATATATTCAAAAACACATATTCATGTGCATACATATAAAGATATTTTAAACTTAACTCTCAGTCTCTGGTATTACAATAATAATAAAATTGGGTTTTACATGTTTTACAGTTTACATCTATATTTTAAATGGGGAAAATGATTGCAATATTTGTTTGAATAGGAAAAGGTAAAAAAACCACTTTTTAGTCCCAAGTAATGAAATAGGGAAAATTTCAAGGGGGTCTAATTTTACCTGAGTGCTTATATTTCCAGTGAATTAAATTATTAGAAACTGTATTTTCTAGCCACAACTATAATTCAGGAAAAATTTTGCTAATCATTTATATATGACATATATAAAACTGTGAAAAAAAATTGGAAAAGTTCTTTTCATAAGACTAAAGTATTGGAAGTCCAGCTAGGGAACAGGTACATTTTAATTGATGGACACTATGTGTAATAAAAATATTGCTCATATATTATTGTTGAGTATTGTCAGAGCCAAACTGGAATCCATAAAGAAGTTATGTCCTAAAAAAATTGAATTTAGTGTATTTTTTAATGAATGTTAAAAATATGTAAATAATTCTAACTGTTAACCTTTATAATCTTGGTTTCTGTCCCTGTTCATGCTTAAGTTTGGCAACACAGCATGTTTTATAAAATGTATTTTCTTAGTACTTCAGAAATTGTGGCTGTTCTTATCTGATCATAATTCAGAATGTGCAACCCTTACTCATCATGGAATGCATTTGCTTATCATATTGACTTTGACTAAGGCAATTTAAATAAGCAAAGATGAACATACTGCCTTTTTTTTTTTAATTATAAGACTGTAGAGTGACTGTCATGATTTTTTCTGTGAATTGATATAAATACCAGTGGAAGATGTCTCACAGGATTTGCTCTGTTTGCCCATGAGTTGTCATTCATGATCAGCTGATCCCAGTATCTGGTCCTTTCAGAATTTTGTGTCTGAATTGCAACACGTTGTTTTAAAGAGAACTTGAAAATGTTCATTTACTATGACATTTAGAGACTTCTTGCAATTTTTGTGAGGGAAACAATATCTTGATGCTACTCCTAATTTGGAACTAATGGCTATGAGGAAAACTCACAGTCAACATCCAAAACCATTTTTCTGGCTCTTCAAAGCTGTGCACCAGAGAGTCCAATCCATTTCTTTTCCTTCCTCTCAGAGCTTTCCCTGGCTACCCACTTAATGTCTAGGCACCTCAATTTCTGATCTTTTTTTTAGATGAAAAGTAGATTAAGCTGGTACTAAATTAACCCACAAAACTTGGGGCGAATGAAGGAGCATTTCTGTGGCAAGAGAGCTTTGAAAAATCTCAGGCAACTGAAAAATCTGTTAGGTGAGTGAGTGTTTCTCTGTGTATTGGGCAAGAGGTGAGACAAAGTATGGGAGAGAAGCTGAGACACTTTATATGTGTATTAGAAGGAGAAATCATACACACCTGAAAGAGAAACTGAAAGAGGAATTCAAATTTCAGTAATGCAAGATGATGTTGGTGTAATTTACTGTACTGGGAAGAAATTTAAGGCCCTTATATAGAACAGCCTGAATGTAGGAGGAGAAGAGATCTGCCAAATACACTAACAGGAATTCATCGTGCTGAAATCCCCCATATGTTTGTTTAAATATGTTTGTATATACACTGTATATTTAAACATATTAAATAAGCAACATGAAATCAACACCAGGGATTTTGGAGCAAAACTCACAGAAAACACCCCAACCCTGTAAACTTGACACACTGTAATAGCAAGGTGTGGACTATATAACCTAAAAAGTTATTTTCTGTTTTTCATTCCTCTGTGATAAACTTGTCACACATTCAAACATATATCAGCTCATCCAGGAGACTTTATCTTAAATCTTTTTATTGTCCCACAAACTTCTAGGCAGCTTCGACTCCAGTTGAGCTTTGGTCACACAAATCTCCAAATGTCCCTACAGTGATGGGCAGCATCTCTGTATTCCTCCCATGTCACTTGACCCTGCCATATGGCCAATTGGCTATATACCTACAATACTTTTGCATAAGTTTTAAAAGATCCCTGTTCAGCCAAGCTGCCTTTCTGCCTTGTCTGCTTTTAATATTTTGGAATGGGCTCTTTCTTTTCCAGCACAGTAGCCTGTGTTGAAATTTTGGAAGATGACCTGTTATGCTGTGGTTTACCACCCTCCCTTTAGTGAATCCCCGGACTGTGGAAAAGATGGAGGTTTTTTCTTGTGTTTTGAGAAGGTGATTAGCTCAGGAAAAATGGAGAATCAAATTTCCCTAGAATGATGTAGCTTTTGAAGAGCATCACAGTAAAAGGTTTGAAAAAATAAATTGCTCCAGTTCCCATTACACTTCTCTTGTGTGCTGGGATTTATCTCATTTATCTTTAGTTCACGTAAACCAATAAAGAAGGAAAGTATTCATCTAAGCTTATTTAATTGGCAACCAAGTCTGAGAGCTACATCCATTCCAGTACCCCTGTTTTCAACATAGAAATTAAGCCAGATAGAATAAATTGCTTTCTACTGTTTTCTGGAGGTACTCATATGTCTTTGTTCACTGGTTTTGTCAACCAACAAGATGAGAATCTTAAATTGCATGTTCAGCTTTTAAGTGACGTGAAATGACTACATGATATTTAGGAATCAATAACATAAAATTAATTTTCTATGTCATATATTTTTGTGGCTGGGTTTATTTCCAGGCCCATACTTCCATTCCATGCTGCAGATGAAGTGCGTATTTTTTTAGGAAGCCACAATAACTTCTCTGAGATGAATAAAAGGTCCAGCTGCAGAGGTTTTAGGAGGTGTTCCTTATGTTCCTTGAACCCTTTCCACCCTTGTCAGACCTTTCAGTCTCAAACGCCTCACTGCTGTGCAGCTTGCCAGGGCAACTCTCCCTGTCCCTTTGGCACTAAGCTGTAAACAAAGTGCTTTGGTTCGAACAATGATATATACTATATGAATCATTTTAGGTTGTTTCATTAAATATGAAAACAATTACTGTGTATTATGGTTACATGGCAGCACAGAGAATATAGAGGTGATTTGGGCTCATTTTTTCATTTCATTTAGTTCATAGCAAATTTGATTAGGTACATAATAAACCTGTGAAGAACACTGGAGTTACCATAGAGTTATTTGAATGAAGCTGAGTTCTGAGCATACCTTGCTGGAAATTCTGGTGTAAAAATGTTTTTAATGTTTTACCTTCCCCAGGAGAAGACGGAATTTGGAATTAAGCATCTTAAAATACCTTTCCCAAGTGGAACAAAACCCTAGGAACTTCATAATCCAGTTACATCCCAAACCCCAAGAGGCTGGCAGGTGGTTTATGAATGGCTGGAAGAAATTTTTTTGCGGATGACTTGGCTGCTGACATACCTGAATTGCTAATGTGTTACAAAAAATGGCTCCACCATTCCACAAGCTAGTTCCAGTACCAAACCTCTGGGTTGTTCTCTTGGTGTCTTTGTAGGCTAAACTTTTTCTTCATGGGCTGAGTGTGTGGCCCTAGGAAGGGCCTCAGAGCTTAAATATTACTTTGGTCACATATTTTACTTTTTAAATTTATTCTCACTCTTTACAATACATACACAGCAGTTTTCTTTTGTTTACATAGTTGGTTAACTGATATTAACTCTGAGTAATTAATTTGTACTCTAAACCAAATTTATTTAATCTAGATTAGGGAAACATCAATGTTTAATCCTTAACTGCATTTGTAGTCAATGGAAACACTTACAGCAAGTGAATTATGTTTTCCCATTGTAGTCACACATAATAAGTTGGATAAACCTAGCTGAAAGTGTTTTTACAGACTGGTAATATTTATGGGTCTTTTAGGTATGACAATTTCTAAGCCTAGTTTTCATTAGACATTTTCTTGCATCCAGACAACAATTTGGATAACATGGTGAAAGTCAGAATTTTGACTCCTTTCTGAATGAAACTGCAATCCTTTTTGAAGATAAAGAAGTGAATTTTCACTAAAGAAGTGAATTATTGTCACATAGTTTACATCAAACTTAAATATAAATTGCAACAATTTTCCTTTTCTCTTTTCTCCATACTCACATACTGCATGCTACTTATACACATCTGTCTCATCTGACAGAGGGAGAGGGCCTTGGAAACCAAACCAGTCTTGGACATGGGTGAAATACTTTCACAGCTGGATCTCAAAATTGAGCTGTATATTTTTGGGAGGTCTATCTCCTGAGTCAAAGTATGTCATATATATAGTCATAATTTTGTGTGTTATTTATTCTCCTGTCCTATATATCTGTTGCTGTGAAGAACTTACATATTATCTGATGTCTGCTTTGAGTATTTTCAGAGGCTAAGTGAAAATGTGATTAAATACAGGTTTTTTTATATCCCTTTAGAGTCCTGTACAATTTGGTCAGCCAACACTGAGGCATATCTTAATATTATATCCATAATATGTACTGCAGTCATGGAGGGAGAGTCAGAAAAGAAATGTTTATCTTTTATTTTATCCTTCAAGGTAAAAACTTTCATGAAACTGACATTTGAAAGAGAAATTACTTTTGTTAAAGAAGCTTCCTTTTTTATCATGGTTATTTAATTATTCAAAGAAATCATACTTAAAAGATTTCACTTAAATAAAGCTTTGTGTATAAGAAATTTGTTCCTATTTTGTACCAAAAGGTCCTGTGAAAGTTCACCAAAAGGAGATACAGGGTCACAATATGATGGAACAAATCAGATCACGGTGGTGGTTGCAGACTGATGGCTCCCTAATGTCCTCTGTAAGAATGAACAATATTATGAAAATAAATTTACTTGCCTTTATTTTCTAGCATGATTAATATTAATCAGTTTACTGTGCAACAGTTTTAATCAAGCTACTGGTATAAAATATCTGTGAAGACAGAAGCATGAATGCAGCAGACAGAGCCTATTCCTCTACTTACTAATCCATGTTCAGTATCAGGTTATTCTTCACAAATATGTTCCCTTGCTTCCCTTTCTCGCTCATTTAAAGATGTCTCTGTGGAAGTGTTCCTGTGCTGCAATGTAAAATTCATTTGCTTGGGTGGAGAACTAGTTGAAATATAAGACAATCATTTAAATTGTCCAGTAGCAGTTGAATACTTTGGTCATTTCCAAAATGTGAACAGATTTCACAGTGGGAAGGCATGATGAAAAGGTTTACTGAAAATATGCACAGAATTGAGACAGAGGAGTGTCTGTATTGAAGTAAGGTTTGCAATTTGAGTTCAACCATGTTATTAGATGCCTAAGAATCCTACAGAGGAGAGACTTAGGAAATTAATAGGAACTTTGCCTATGGCAACAAAGCTATGAATTTGTTTTTTCCCACTCATATGGCAAATAGTTGCACTTGGCTTTAGGGACACACTTTATATTCACATTTAATAGTCCTTTAATAGATACTGTATTTTATGCTCTTCCTCCACCAGAAAGCTCCTATCCTTTCAAGCTAACTGATATGAACTCATTGCACTGTTTATTTCAAGTTCCATTTCGCTGCTCTTACCATAATGGCTATTTAGGATTATTATTGTGATTCATATTACATTATGAGCATCATATGCAATTAACTCTCTGTGGCAGTATCCCTTCTCTACAAATAGATTTGAAATAAGCCATATGCCTATCTGATAATGAGTACAATTTCTCCATCATATATATGTTGCATTTTGGGTTGGATATTTCTGAATTGGATAAGAAGACCTTCAACTGTTATTTCATTTTGTTGAAGCCAAATTTCATACATTTAGCTTTTCCTTTTCTCTGTCTCTCAGTCCTGATAAAGAAAACAAAGTGTGAATCCAACTGCAGAAAAAGTACAGGGAGCAGCTACCCTTGATATCAGCTACACATAATTTACATTTATCACATTTCATCAGAAAGTTTTATTTTCCTGAGCTTCTTTTTATTTTCTAGTTATTTTCTGAGAACAAGTATAAAGAAAACTTATAAAAGGAACAAATTATGACTCTTTGGTTTAGCACAAATAATTGTTTAACAAATGCTGGAGAACTCATTAGATAGTAGACCACTTTGTACAACTATTTGATACTAAGGTAAAAATTTGAATGGTATTTTAATGAAAGATACAAAGAAAATTAGCAACTGTACACATTTATTTAAGGTTGACGATACAGCAACTAATGAAGATTTATTGGCTCTCATGCCAATACCCCCGGAGAATTATGACTAAGTACATAATTGGTTAAGTTTCTCTAAGCATTTCCTTCACATAGTTCTTCATAACTCCAACCCTCAAGATTATTTTTAGTCGCTTAGAAAAAAAATAATACCCGTAACAATGGTAATAACAAATTACAATGTGTCACAGCAAGAGAGCAGGAGAGATCCAGGGTATGTCGTTCAATAGAAGGGGATTTGTTATATGAAAATGCCTGGGTAGTTGTGGGAAATAGGTCAAAACACACAGAACAGGGAAAGCTAAAATGCTTTCAACTGCTTTTATAGATTTCCCTTGGGGAAAACTCCCGATTCTCAGACGTTAGATTAAATAAACCTTGAACATGCAAATTTATTAGAGCAATAATTAAGAGTTTTGGGAACTTACTTTCTGTGAGAAACAAGTCTAAAGAATAAGAAATTTGGCAGCTTAATGAGGAGACTATATTAAAAGCATAATCACAGATCACAAATACTGAAAAGATAGGAAGTTTAGAAAAAAAACACAGCTTGGGTAAAGTATCGACTCTTCAAGTATTTTAATTGCATGAAGGCAGTATACAGAACACAGAAGAAGAGGTCAAATCATTAAGGACAAAATGAGTGGAAAAAAATTTGTAAAAGACCAAAATGTAAAATAAGACACAACTGGTAAGAGTTATAAAGAACAACAAGAAGACATTCAGTAAGCAGGTTAGTATCAAGATGAAGATAAAGTAAATTCTGAACAGAAGAAGGAAGAACTGATTATGATACCAAAAAAGCTGAAGTGTTTAATGTTCTTTTTAGCTTCAGATATTGCTAAAAAGATTGTCTGAGATTAGACAGCTGACACATAATCAACAAGAAAAGGCTAAAGATTCAGATTTCTGGAGAAAGAAAAAGTACATTAAAGAGCTCTAATGTAAGTTAGAAGTTTTATGTTGGATAGTCCAATTGAATTTTACTCAGAAAACTTTAAAGATTTGCTGAAAACACATAGACTTCATGAAAGGTTATAAAGTTTTGGAGAGCTGGGTAAAAAGGAAAATCATGGTTTGCATCTTCAAAAAGGTGAAAAACTAGGAATTGAGAATTATATATGAGTTAGCTTTTGTTCCTTTTGTAAAAAGCTGGAACAAATATTCAAACAATTTATAAGCACCTAGAGATAACATAAGAGTAGGCTAACTGCAAGCACAGTTTTCTTGGGAACAAAGCTTGTCAGAATAATCTAGTTTCCTTTTTGTGATAGGAAAACAGTCTTACAGATAAAGGAGAAGAAATGTATATGTTAGATATTTTGAATTTACAAAATCTTTTGAAGCTGCTTTATGTGACACTTATAAGGAAAAGATAATATTAAGATGATTAGTATTAAAGATGTGCAAAATTATCATGTGCCAAAAAGTCTTGAACAGTGATTTACTATCAAATCAGAAGGTAGTATTTAGGCAGGTTCTGCAGAAGTTTTCTCATGTCTTGTACATTTATGGTTTTTCATAAAAGATGTAAATGTTGAAATACAGACTGAGGAAGTGATCAGAAAACAGACAAACAGATAAACTGATAATATTTAACAAAGAAAATTTAGAAGTTTAGGACAAGGTTCAATGGGTACAAATGGAAACACTTGAAGTTCCATCTGAATATGAGGGAAAATTTGTTTATTGCAAAGGTGACAGAGCACTGAACTAGGCTGCCAACAAAGAGTGAATTTGCCTTCCCTGGAAATACTGAAAACCCACATGAATGCAATCTGTGAAGCCTTCTGTAGGTTGCAAACTGAGTATGTTGTGATGTTCTACTGTCTTGAGTTGTAGAAACAGAAGTTCTGTGCATAAATTATGTAAGTTAATCTTTCTGCACTGCTTGTCTCTAATAAGACCATAACTAGAGTTCTGGTCCTGTGCTGCACCCTGACTGAAGGTGAAGGTAAATCAGATGAACAGAGACTCTCAAGTCCACCACAGTGTAATGAGAATGGGCTTTAAAAGTATAAATAGGTTCTGTGTATTGTTTTGTTCAGTCAGACAGCAACAAACAGAAAAACAAATTATGACTCTTTGAGGAGGCATAATCACAAACTACAGATTTATTTGCTTTATTGAAGAATCACATTCCCACTGCCAGCAAAATAAAAGTATAGCAGTAGGTAATTAGAATACCTTTTCTACACAAAAGATTTAGTTTGAAATTAAATAGGACAAAATATTATTCCTTAATTCTTGTAAACATTATGTTCGGAAAATGCTATTCAGTAAATTTTATGCTCATATCTGATTTTGTTCTTCATGGGTATTTTGTCTAGAAGTCTGACAAATCTTGACAAGTGGAAGTTTCCTTTCACAAAGAGTTCCTATTAGAGAACAATGAAAGAACAAAGCAATATTGTTTGGAAAAATGAACAGAACTCATCTAAAGTTTCTAGATAAATATCTATTGGTGCTGTAGACAATGCACCTACAGATCTAATCTTGACAATACAGGAGAAGCAGAAAACTGTTGGAAATTTTATAGGAGTGTCTTTATTGCAAGCTTCTTTTATTTGTGTAACTCTCTCTTTTCTTGCACCTTGCTCCCATTGTCATGTAGGCAGGATGTCACCCACATCATCTAAGATGACATGTAGTCTGTGCTTGTGCCATGTAAGGTGTGATTCTCTCAACTCACACTCATGTTGGTGGAGCCAAGGAGTGACACAACTCTCATCCACATTCAAAATTAATTTGCACAGTTGACTTGACATTGAGCTCCTGATAGTCCACCAGAGACATGGCATAGTTTCTGACCCTGTCTTCACTCTCAGGGATCAGGTGAACCACTATTTGGCTGCATTGCTGCTCATATTTCATAGTGCCTCAATAAAATTTTGTTTATAACCTGTTGTCAGACTCCATTACTGTTCAGACCACAGAGACACAGTTGTTCTCTGAATAAGCTGGTGGTTTGTTTCATGTTGATTAGCAAGAGTGCTGTTGAAAAGAGATTAGGGAGCCCCATCATTAGCAAAAAAGATACTGATTATTACCATTGAATAAGAATACTTATCAAAAAAATGTAAGATTATGTTCATGCATTAATATTCATATCTGGCATTATAATTAATTCTATTTGCCTTGTATATTATTATCTGTCAGTACATGCAAAGAGAACTCAAGTTCAAAGAGATGCCTATCCTTCATCACAAAGCATAAATAACAACCACTAAAACCTCTGTTTTCAGCATGAATATAGGGCAAATAGAGCTTTTTTGAAAAAATACACAATCATGACATTCAGTATCAAAACTGATGCTGATATGTTTAATGTCACTATTTTAGGCTGCAGCATTTTCAGGAGCAAAATATGATAGTTTCTTATTCCACATACATTTTTTGAGAATGTTGTCATACATGTTGTGATCACTCAACATGCCCTGAGATTAGTTTATAATATGTGAAAATAAATGCTTATGAATTTTGAAAAATGACATTCATGGACATATCAATGATACATTATGCAAGAAAGTATGCATGCACATACTCCAAAACAACACCAAAATTTTCTGTTTGGTGTCATGTAATCCAATGAGTGGAAATTTTGATGGAACTTTCTTCTGTTTTCTAACACAAAACAGGTGCAACCAATGAGTAAAAATGCATGTTTCAAATAGGAGGACTTTTAATCCCTTAGGGTTTTTTTTTAATAGAACAGATGTATCCAGAAAAAAACAAAAAAAACCCCAAACTAAAACAAAAAGCAAACAAACCAAACCAAACTAAAAAACATAAGAAAAGAGGAGATTGATTGCTTTTTACAAAATCGAGTTAAGTGATTACACTAAACAGAAAACTGAAATTGACTATGTAAAGGAATAAAATCAAAAGTTTAGGCAGGTAAGTTAGGCTGCAGATACATTTCTATGGCCAAAATTCCTTGTGGAATGACTGAAACATATCCTATACCATTGCACACAAAGTACTAGAGGAGATATTTTTCTTCTACATGCTTTTTTTGTATGATGCTCTTCTTCAGCTGTCATCTAGAAGAGCTTTAGCACAAGTTAACAGTGAAGTTCCTATGTTTAAGCATGAAGTTAAAATTACAAGCATGGGAATGATATACAGCCAAAAAATATACTTAGCAGCTTGGGGAAAAAATGCACAACAAGACTATTAACCCAGAATGTGAGTAGAATGGGTCAAATGGACATTCATCACCTCCCTACTAGATCCCATCTGAAGACACACAGTTACATCTCAATAAATTCTTTTGAATTAAAATCTCACTTCAGCAAGGCAAGATGACCTTAGCTGGAAAGCAGTCTTTCAGTGGTGGAGACTCTTCCAAAGAGACTTACTAGTCCCTCACTTCACCTGGTCACCTCCTTGGTCAACCTTTAAGCCATGCTAGCTCTGGCTGCAGAAATTCATTTCACTGTGTACCCCTTTAGGCTCAGATGACAAACACAAATGTGTTGACAGATAAAAGGCATGCAAAAACCCCTTCAAAATCCTCTTTCTGAGCTCCTTTTGGTTTCAAGGATTGTAAGTTAATGACATGGAATCCAGTCCAGATGTGTTTTTAAGCGGGTTATGTTCCAGTTGATTTTCCTTGAGACACAAATTGTGATTTTTCAATGGGTAAATAAGAGGCTATGGGTAAGTACTACACAGATAACCAAGTCTTGCTTCATTTGTAAAGAATTATTTGCAATAAATGCTTTCTAGACATTTCTTTTTAAGAAACAGCAATCAGGTGATCATATAAAAAACTGGTGCTTGTCAGATCTTCCTTAAGGATTTTGGGATACTTATGTGAAGAAAGACTACAAAAGAATCAGAATTCAGAAACTCTGATACGTTTTTAAGGAAAATAATTTTCTCATTTTTGTTCATGTAGAAAAATAATTGTCACTTTTACCCTCTAAACTCATTTTTTGCTTGTAGTTCATAACCTTCTCCTGTGGACCTGTCTGAAATATATTTCGTCTAGGAATACAATCAAGGGGGAGCAAGATCCTTTAGTGTATGCTTCATCTCACTGAGTCAGGTGTGAAGTGGAGTCAGAAGCTTTTGCATTGAAGATGATTCTCTTGGGACAATATGAGAGAAAATCTCAAACTATCAAGACCAGAGTAAGAAAATTGTGTTAAAACACAATGAATAGCTTATGTGACATTGCTAGTTTGAAACCAGATGATAGTCTGCCAGTGAGGCAGAGTTGAGCTTTAAGTTCAGACAGCTTTGGAGAATATTTCTGCTCCCTGTATCCCAAGATATTTTCCTCCAGGTCAAGCTCAGTTATACTTAGTGTTTTATTTAATCAAAATGTGTTATAATTTACTGTCAAATCAAAAGATTTTATAAAAGCATCTCACCATATCACTGTATGAAAAGGTGCACCATTCAAGGGAAATGAATCAATGATTTTTGAATTTTTTCTGATGTGTTTTGTTAATTACTGTTATTTCTAGCCATTTCCCCCATTTTTCCTATTGTAAAAAGTCCAAGACACTGTTCATTTTCCATTTATGTTTGTTTTTTCCCTCCTGTAGCAATTAGTTTGCACATGAGATGTTAGATAGAAATTAGCTCTATCTCTCTCAACTCTGTATATATGTGTATGCCTATGCATGTCTGAGTGTTTGTGCATGTTTGTGCATATTTGTGCTTCAGCTTCTTGAAGATACAGATATGATCATTCCTCTTCCTACTTAAAACAAAACAAGATTAATTTTTAGAGACCAAGGAATCTGTCACATTGATATCACACAGCAGGCAGATAAGAGTTCAATTTTACATGACACCAGTGTGATTGTACCTGCAACAAAAAGTTCTATTCTGGGAACCACAATATTACACGTATATTAACAAATAACAGGGAATTCATAAAAGTGCAACAAAAAAAAAAAAAGTGTTCAAAAAGAATGAAATGTAAAAAAATAATCACAACATGGCCAAGAAGTGGTTAATATGAAAATCAGCATGACATGTAAAGAAAAGTAGTGCCAACAGGAGCTTTTAAAAATTATGTGTGCTAAAGGGAAGCTTGAGGAAATATCAGATACTTCTGGAAGAAGAAGCTAAGGTTAATTCAACAAATATGATATTACAGATATATTTCCTACAGTTTTGAAAGAAATGTAAGAAAGGTACCATAAAAATTATTAGGGTGGAAGAGACACAATAGGCCATCTGCCCAATCTACCCAAGCTTCTCATTAAAGCAGGGATAGCTTTGAATTTAGACTCTTCATTAAATACATTAGATTTGAGAATTTCTAGGATAGTTGGATATTTCATGTATTCCATGGATCCAGTTCTTGACCACCATCACCATGAAGATTCTTTTTTTCTATATATTGTATCAGAATTATATTTGCGATAGCTTTTTTTTTTTTTTTTTTTTTTTTTTTGGTTGCATCTGTCACTGAACATATCTAGGAGAATCTGGATGCCTTATCTTCAGTCAGCATGGGTACTCCATTGTTTCAATCTTTGTTTAATATTCTGCTGATCCTGACTCCTTTGCACATCACATTCCTAGCCTGTCCTGTCACATGGGTTGACTCCATTCCAGGTGCACAACTTTACATTTGTTTTCACTGAGTTTCACTGGGTTACTCAAGCTTTATAAAATGTCAGTCCTACCCTTCAGTACATCCTCCTCTTTTCTCCTGTTCTTGTTGTTAAAGCATTTTGGTTCCATGTGGTCTGGTCCCATGGACTTCATTATATAAAATTTGCTATAGCAATCACTAGGACAAGATCCATCTAATTGTCTTTTGGTATCTTCTGAAGCACTTATTCACCCTGTAATCTGCTACTCAGGACAGGGACTTGGATAGCTTGAGGTACAGAAAGTGCTGAGTAGATAAGATGCTGAGTATTTCAAGTTTTTGAATATCCTATATATCTAGATATCTTTCACATTCAGCAGCAGACACATATTTTGCTTTATGCCACTTCTATTTCTCTAATTACTTATAGATTTTTTTTCTTGTTCCCTTTCACACCTCCTGCCATTTTCAGTGTCAGCTGAACTTTAGTTTTGTTAATTCTTGCTCTGGACACCTAGGCACTGTTTCTGTACTGCTCCTTGGATTGTTCCCAACTCTACCCCATACTTTCTTTTTGGGCTTGAGCTCATTCTGGATTTCTGTACTGAGTTACCTGGGCCTCTGCTACACATTCTTGTTCATATTGGGATTTACCTCCTTGTGTTTTGTGTTTTTCTGAGAAGAAAACCTGATCTCACCAGTCCCTTTACTGTTCAGATAAGTTTCCCACGGGATCCTGCCTATCAGTCTCCTGAAAAAAAAGCTGAATTACATTCTTATCTTCATTACTGAAACTCAAACTTTCTATTATGCCACACTAAATGGATGAATAGAATTCATGTCATTGAGATTAAAGAGACCAGAGCACAAGTATCCTTGGAACTATTCCACTGGTTCTTTTTTTCATAAAAACTTTGTATCAATCCAAATGGGCCTATCAGGAAATGAAATTTATAGCTGTGAAATAATAATAAAAAGTAGTGACCTTGAATATTTTCTTTGAATATTGATTCACAAATTAAATCTTAGGTAATGGATGATACTTCTACTCAGTAATATTCATTCAAATGCCAATAATAATTTAAAGAAAAAGCAAGTAATACTATTGTCATTATCAACATTTGTTGGATAGTATTAACTCTTTTGGTATTATTATAAAATATTAACTGAAGTATTACAATATTTTTAATAATGTATTCAAATTTAGACATCTACGTAATAAATCTCAGAAAACCAGGAGTAAGAAGGCATTGAAAGGTCATCTGGTCCTTTTCCCTGCCCTAAGGCAGAATCAGTTCTCTCTATGATTCTTCATATACATTTTTCGACTTCTTTTAAATTCTTCTATGACACAGATTCCCAAAGCAACCTGTGATGGTAATTCACTACCTTACCTTTTCATGTTTCCCCAGTGTCTATACTGAATTTTCTGTGTTGATTTTGAAGCTCATTAATTCTTGTCTGATACATCAAGATTACAGAGGACAATTTTACATTCTTCTCTGTGGCTATGGGTATCCAATCTGGCTTAACTCCCCGCTGTGTCATTTAACCACATTTCCCTTATTTTCTTAAGACAATGTCATGTGCAAAGAGCAATAAATATGTTAGAAAAATTAAAACTATATGACACATAATTCCCTTTCTATTTGTCTTTGTGTAGAAAGATTAGGTGGTTCAGGCTGACTTTACCCTGGCTATTCTTCATAGAGCTGCATTTTGCTTGCTGTGTACTCCATTCTTGTCTCCTATGTACTTGCAAATAGATTTTTTTATAAATTGTTGCTGAAATTTTCAGAAAGTAAAAGTTAGGGTAACTTGCCTATACTTAATAAACTTCTTTGCTTTAGTTGCCTGACTTCCCTCTTTGCTTTTCTTTTTTAAAGTAGATGTTAAATTTCCTATTATCTATAACTCATTAGAAAGGTTACTGAAAACAGTTTGCTTATACTGAGTCAACAGAAGTCATCCAGTTAATTTGTGATTAACTGTATATATATCATTAGACATTACTCATGCATACCAAAGTAATCATATACTGGTAATATTTTTGTCATATTACTAAATCATACCTCTAAACTGAGAGAATCTTTCTGGTGGTCATAATAGTTACAAATGAAAAATGAGAAAGTGGTAGTCTGTCAATAAGTTTGGTCAATAATGACCAAAAATTTCTTTTTGGGCTTCTATGAGTTATATAGAAAATTAGGTATAGTAGACCATACCCTCAGCTGTATTAAACAAAATCAAACCAAACTTAAGCCCAGAAACAAAAATACAAGCGGGCATAACATTACAGAAAATAAGCTAGACAATAAAAACCACTCTGGAGCACTTTAATTTTGCACAGCACTATTCAAATTATACACAGACTCAGACCTGGTGTTCAGTGTGTGCTGCATTAAACCTGAAAAACTTTGCTCATACAAAAATTATTACTGTGCCATGCCTGTGCTTGGGTGGAGTGTTCCTTTCCATTCCCAGGGGAAAGTTTTTGATGGCTCATGAGCCACCATCAGTCACAACCGTTGGATTCATTCTGCGTAATAGATAGTACAGACAGCATATGGTGACACTAGTTTGGCTGTAACTACAGTAATGCAACCGGGTTTGTCTCTGGGCAGTAAGTATTAAAAAACTGAAAGGAAGGGAAAATCTGGGTTTAAAAAATGTTATCAAAAGAATAGCAAGCAATTAAAGGTAGAAATAACTTCACTACCTGATAATAATGCATGGTGACCACTTGAAAGACACACTTTGTCTTTCAAGCCAGTGTGTTACAAATTCCCTCACTTCAGTTTCTGAGAAATCTACTGGTTTCAGTTGGGGTAGAGTTAATGTTCTTCCCAGCGGCTGGTATGGGTCTGTGTTTGGATTTGGGCTGAACAGAGGGTTGATAATACAGATATGTTTTTGTTATTGTTGAGCAATGCTTACACAGACCCAAGGCCTTTTCTGATTTTCAGACTGCCAGACTGCCAAGAAGTTCAGGGTGCGTTGAAGGCTGGGAGGAGATGCAGCAAGGACTGTTGACCCCAACTGACCAAAGGGATATTTCAGACTGCTACTAAGCATTTATATGCTTAGTATATAAAGTGGGAAAAGAAGGATGAAGGAGAGGACGTTTGGAGTGATGGTGTTTTTCTTCCCAAGTAATCATTACATGTTATGGGGCCCTGTTCTCCCAGTGATGGCTGATCACATTCCTGCCCATGGGAAGCAGAGAATTAATTCCTTTGTTTGCTCTGCTTGAGTGTGCAACTTTTGCTTTGCCCATGATAATATCTTTATCTCAACCTACAGTTTTTCTATCTTTTGTCCCTTCCGTTTTCTCCCTGATCCCACTGGTGGGAGAGTGAATGAGTGGGTGGCTGTATGGTGATTGGCTGCTGGCTGCGGTTAAGCCACAACATATGTTATTCAGTTCTTTTCATGCAATAAATTTTTGGAAAATCACAATTTTCAAAGCTGTTGTTAATAGAATTTTAAGACATGATCATCATCTCTAAAACAGATAATTTTTTCTTATACTAAAATATTAATTTTAGTTCTCCAATTAGAATCTGTCATTTGAGTGGAAATTGTTGGAATATACAAACTCCAATTAAATTATGCATGACAAAGGGGTTTGGTTTAGTTCTCATATTAGCTCGTTGTGCATAGTTAAAAATAACATTCATATATACAGGCCAACATTTTATCATATTCCTCATAAGCCTGTTTCTATGCATAAAAACAATCCTGTGCCCAAACCTTTTCAAATTTAAAATAATTTTGAATTATGCACAAGAAATAAATAAACTAAGTAGTGGAATGAATGCTGTCTAAAATGGACCTATCAGACAATCATCCAATGAAAAGATCAGATGATAACAGAGTGGATAATATCCCACTTGCATCTTTCCTTTTTTCTCCCCTATATTTAAGATTCTGCAACTTTCTTGAATGTCAGTTTGGAAACTTTCAGATGTACTAAATTCGTTTAAACTCTGACAATCAGTGAAGAAATGAAATAGCACTGAACAATAGCAGCACTCTCTGATGTTTACAAATACATTTACAGGAGGTCGTTCCTCCTGTGAACCCATTGTACATGCCAATTTGTTGCAATCTTCATTATAATGAAAAAGCATGGGTAACAATGAACTGCAAACCTTATTTAGAAAACTCATAACTTACAAACATCAAAAGACAACTGGGGTCATCTCTAAAGCAGATTTCCTAGTTTCCAATGAGTATTTTGCTGCTTTCATTAAATGGACTTTAAAAGGTTTTTAATTGCGTTTCTTATTTTGGCTAACAACATGATTCTGATAATATTATGTTTGCAGCTATTAAGCTCCAAAGAGCATTATTTAGGCCCAGGAAAAACTGCTTACTGGAGCTATTGAAGTCTAGACTAAGTGATCTTTCTGAAACTGTGGAACAGACTTCTTTCAAATACTGGATTGCTAAAATTTGCTCACGTCTGTTTACACTTAGCTTGTTTCCTCCATGATATTAAGTGAGTATGAGTACTATCTCCTCTGAGTTTGCAAAGTGTATGTTACAGAGGAGACACAATATGGGGAATAAATGCTCAAGTTAGGTGAAATATGCTGTTTGGTGAGGGCACAATTTGGGCTTATTAGGCACACAGTTCTGCCAGTACTGAATAGTTTATATGTTGTTCAAGCCTAGGAAAAGTTAATTTCCTGTTCTGAGTAATGAAATCATATATGACCTGAATATACTAGAAACAGTTGATGCCGTAGTCCCCAATGTATGCATGCAAACTTTCAGAGATTACTCCAATTTTAGAAATAGGCCTAAGTTTCACTTTTCTGGAAATAGTTAACACAAACATGGGGAATTTATGTCTAGGGAGATAATGTTTTTCTGTTTTATGTTTCTATGTTCTTTTTTCCTGCTAATGAAAATTAGATAAATGTCTTCCATGGGTCAACAATACTGCTAATTCATTTGGAAGTACTCAGGAGCGTGTTTTAAGTTGATATAATGAAAGAGAGGAGGAAGATCTGCTTTCTATATAAGCGTATGAAAAAATAATAATAGCTCTACTCTCTACTCAGTTTTTATCTGGCTTTATTTTGTGGAATATGTGGTAATTCATGTTGTCATAAACATAATATATAAAGCAAAGGTCAAGCCAAAGTCCATGGTATTATCATATTCAAAAGAGATTTGGTTCATACAGAAAATCTTTTCCAATGTTTGTCTATAAGGAGATGCCATGACAAGACTGTCCAAGTCTTTGTAAGTGGTTGCCTCTGAGTATTTGTGTGTGGTTATACAGGAGGAGTAAAGGGCTTAAATACTATGTATGACTCTTCATTTGATTAGAATAAAAATGGTAGAGAGTATAATTGAGGGGAACCTAAAGAAAATGAAAAATTGCCTTAAAATATTTTGTATTGTTTTAGTTCAGTTTTGAGTTTTGTGTTCTGGGGTTTTTTAACTGTTGTGTTTTTGTCTACTACTTGAGAAAAACTTTTAAGAATGTAATACATGCTTATTATAAATCTGTCAGTGTATTTTGAAAGCATAAGAATTTTTGTCTCCAAGAGTCAAAAAAGGGTTTATATTTTTAAAAGGAAGGCCTAAGAAACTTTCAAAATCATTGTCAAATAATATATAAATAAATAACATTTAAGTAATGATAAAATACTACTGATTTAGAAATTTTGCTCTAATATTCAATAGATGAATGTTTTGACCCATTGCTACAATTCACCTAATTCACTGAGGGAAATTATGAAGACTCAATTCTTGCTGGTATATAGGAAAGAAATCTATTCATTTTCCTAAAGTTTGAATTAGTTTCTTGATTTTTTCCTTGAGAAAACTGTATAAGTAATTGGCATTTAAAACATATTTTGCCCCAAATTTCTCTATTTATTCTTCTTTCTCTGAGAAGTTGACTCAAAGTTGTCACAAGTAATTTTTGAACTGATAATAGAGAATAATTTTCTGGACTAAATGCTTTTAAGATTGGTTTATGATAAATCATCTTATTAGGTACACAGAAGCGATAAATCTATAGCAACACTTGTCCAAGATATGAATACTGTTGTCTAACACATCCTAGAAATTGACATCTGGTGCCATTTTAAAACTGAACTTGCATCTGAGTTCTTCATCACACGTAGTGTGGATTGACTTGGAGAACTCAATCATTATCCAGTTTTCTATCAATATTTTCTCATTATTTAAGGTATGCTTTATCCATAGGAAGAGCCTGGCCCTATGTGTATAAGTTATTTCCTCCCACTGAAATGAGAAAAAGCAGAACCAGAACTCTTTGTGACCAGTTCTTTTCTGGGGAAAAATAAATAAAAAGTCAAAAATATGTATATACGCCTTCACAGTATATACTTCAAGTAATTAGATATATTGAAAATCTTATAATATTTTTTTTAATTTAGATCACAGAAAAGTGTTTTGGCCCTGGCTGAAAAGGAGTTAGTTTTCCTCATAGCTGTCCTTATAGTTCTGTGCTCTGTCTTGGTAGCTGGAAAGGTTTTGATAACACTCTAGTGCTGATCAGGACTGGTGCAATATCAGCGCTGTCCCCCCAACATTCCACTCTCACCAGTAGGCTGGGTGTGGGCAAAATCTTGGGAGGGGACATAGCCAGGATAGCTGACCAAACTGACCAGAAGGATATTCCATATGATGAGTACTCTTCAGCACAAACTAAGAGAACTGAGTCAAGACATTTGTTATTATGGTGATTTTCTTACAGAGCAACAAACACGGAAACCCTGTCTCCTGAGCTGTACCTTACCTGGTTTTATTTTACTTTGCTTCCTCATGCTGCCTTGGCTTTTGCTTTTATTTTGATCCATGAGAGTTTTTCTATCTAATTTTCTTTGCCCTCCCACCCTTGCCCTGCTTAAGAGGGGAGTGATAGAAAGGTTCTGTGGGCGTCTGGTATCCAAGCAAGGCTAACCAACCACAAAAAAATGCTTTTAGAGCAAAATTACACAGAGTGGTTTATCATACCTAGGTTGAAAACAAAACAAAAGCAAAAATCCGTCAAACCCTGCAGAGCTGTTTCGACAACTGAGGCTTGAGAAAGTGCAAAACACAACCTGCTACATTGTAAAGCTACTTTGCTTTACATTTTCATACCAGGGCAGTTTGCACTGAATTATTTTTTAAATGTTTCACACAAATCAGAAAAAGGTATTGATCATCTTTAACTGATGACATGACCATAAAGTCATCAACAAATGTGTCCAATTCTGAAGTACATGCAGATGTCTAAGATAATGGATTATAGCACAGCGGCAATGATAGATAAGATTTCTTAATGTGTTTATTTAAATGTTGGAAAGCAATTTCTTAATTTCTTCCTATCTCATTTTGGTGCAAGTTTAAAAGTTTAGACATCATTAATAAAATTTTCTTCCCAACTTATCTAGGGAACTTAAAGGTTGTTGCAAGCTTTAAATTATTTTTCCTGGACCTCTATGTATGGATATCTTATAAACTTAATAAGTTTAACTGGTCCTGGAACTCTAAAATAGCCTAATTCTGCATAATTATTCTCCTTCACAGTAAACACAGAAACATGGTGATTTTTAACAATACTAAAAAAACCCCAAAAAACCAAAAAGAAAACAAAAACCCCACAAACAAACAAATAAACAAACAAAACAAAAACCCAAAAAACAGAACACAAAATTCTTCATCTAAATAACATTTTCCCAAAGCTGGGTGTGAATCTTTTACCTGTAGTTTACCCAAAAGTCACATGGTCCCTAACCAAATTTAAAGCCGTCTACAGTGACATTTTTACTCCTGCTGCTTACTGTGGTTGGTGAGAAATGTTGAAGAACTGTCATTACAGGAAAAGAAAGTTCTGTATTTACTAGCATTTTATGCTGAAAATTGCAATGCTAATGCTCAGCCCAGCACATTTCCCACAAAATTTCAGTGACTCAAAACTTCTATTTTTACTCCTGTAAAGGTTGTGGGGAATTTATAAAAAGGTTCTTTTTGAGCATCCTGACAAGTAGAAACAAGACTAGTAGAAAACAAAAGCAGAAAATCCACTATCTTTAACAAGGGCCTCCTTAGGAACACATCATAAAAAATAATGTGGTCTGACTGACTTAGCAGGGAATTCGCACCAAATCTCCATGCTTGACAACATCAACGATGGTCCCTTTGGACTCAAGTTCATTCTTCTGGAAGAATGTAGTATGTTGCACAGGCCAATCACACAGCCACTGCTTCTTGTCCATGTCGGTGGTGATCTGACTGACAGTGGGTGACATATTGTGCATCCATGGGGACAGAAGAATTCTCACACAAGGGTTGCTGATAACCTTTCCTAGGAGTATCTCAAAAAAAAAAAAAAAAAAAAAAGCAAATATAATGGGATTATATTGATTAGGCTAATGACAGAGCTGATGAGTTGAAACCTCCTTTCAGAGGTCATTTAGGGTGGTAGTGTACTGATTAGCTAAAATTATTCAGCAATCTAGAATTAGCAGGAGACTTTTATCTTTTTCAATCTTTTTTTCCTTTTCTTTGCTTCCTTTTTTTTCTTTCTTTACAGCATATGCACAAACCTGTGTGATGGAGTTGATGACTGATGATGATGACAGTAACAATAATGCCTGCTTGATTTTTTTTTCTTATGCTGCTATTCACTAGTCCTATGTACTGAAGGCATACGGTATACACTAAGAGTTCATTAGAAATTTCTGAAATGAACAATTCCTTTTTTTTCATTTGAAAATAGCTTTCATCTTCATTTTTGATTCCCCCTCCATCCTGTAGAGAATGTCAAATAAAAAAGCAAATTTCATGTCTGGGCTTATTTTTAAAACAAGGCTTTAAAATAATTGACATTTGAGAAACAAGGGAAAACTCTTCTATATGTTGTACATCCTTGTATTAATCTGCGTCATTACTGATGAATTGAAAGAATTCAAGAGAGTAATTATGTTATGCATACTACAGCAGGATCTACATATGTTTTTTATAATGGGACAATATAAAGTGAAGTTGCCCAGAAAATAAACAAAAAATTACACATTAAATATTACTTTAATCACTAACACTCTGTGAAGCACAGCACTGAGCATTCTGAATCTCAGACTCTCAAGGTTAGGACCAGAGATCTAGCTCTTGTTTCTCATAAACCCTGCTTATGAACACATGAACCTGGAGAGGTGTTGCTTTTTAAAATATGCATCAGATTCCGCAATCAACCACAACTGATTGATTGGTCATTGGTCTCTAGCACATAGATTCTCTACTTGCATGTAAGGCATTTATTTTCCATTTCAATGTTTAGTCACAGACAATAAAGGATAGAAAATACAAGAGTACTGTGTATCTACTGAATAATCATGCATCATAAAATATTTTAAGTCAATATATAACAAGTTGAGTTGACCATGAAATGAAGAACAGCAGTGGAGAGATAAGGTTGTTCTCTGTTCATACAAAAAGGGAAGTGAACTTCAGGTCATTCCTACTTTATGGCCACTAACTGTTATCCTGCTGTTATCCTGGAGGTGTTGTGCTTGAGAGATTTTGTCAACAATACTTTGTGGCTATTACTGGGAAATCCGGAGAATCACATTACCATTTGCCTCAGAGGAATTTTTCCACATGTCATCCAAGACAGAGGTTAAATAGCTATAAGAGAAGTTATGGAGGAAAGCTAATTAGAAAAGGGAAAGGATGATGGAATCGAGTATAAAAATAATTTTTAAAAATTCATTCTTTTCAAAGTTGTAATGGTATATGTCCTTCTGTGTATTTCCACCTCCTTTCCTCTGATGTCCTATGACATTCTCACATTTTGAGTTACATTGCATATTCAATCAGACAGCAAGCTTGGAGGAATATTATGTCTTCAATTTAAAAAGAAAAAAATCTATAGTATAACTTTTTCATGAAGGTCATTCCTGTAAGTTAAAAAAATAGGAGACTTATACTATATAAAATGTATTAAGAAAGCCCAGGTGTCATAAAACATAGGATTCAAAATACATATGACTAGAATCTGACCTGTTTAGATATGATGGATAGGGTGTTACATGAAAGTGTTTATCTTCATGGAAGGTCTTTCACATATCTTCTTTCCCTGAAAATTAGATTGTGGGAAAAATCCTACATTGGATTGATTTTTAGTTTTTATTAGAAGGTTTTTTGGGGTTTTTAGTTTGTTGGTTTGGTTTGGGGATTTTTTTGTTTGTGGGGTGGGGATTTTTTTTTTTTCCTATTGGTTTTGACTTTGTTATTTAAGGTTTTTTGGTTGTTGGTTGTTTGTTTTTTTTTTTGTTTGTTTTTGTTTGAAGAGTGGGTGTCACTATAGATTTCAGCAGTTTCTTCTGATAGATTCCTTTATCACAGAGCAACCAGGTTTCCACAAACATTTCAACATAGCTCACGTTTTCTGATAAGACTACATAGTTTGATTATCTTAAACATAGGCACTTCAGGAAACCACAGAAGAGCTAATCACCTAAGTCTGTCTTTATATTTAAACAAAAAATATTTCACTTTTAGGACACAATTCCTTTTGCTTGTTCTACAAGTTTATCTTTAGATGAGGTTATTTTATTTCCCCTGAGAATGAGTCTACTGCCACTCATTAGTTAATACAGGTCAAACAGTTTTGGGGTATTTTGAGGAAGTGAATTGATGATTTCAGTGCTATAGATATCTATATTTGATCATGTGTGCTCAGTCCTTGAAGACTAAATAATTTCAACATTTTATTTTCTCAGAGGGAAAAGCAGTGAACAGAAAACTGCATGAACTTTCCTGTGATTTTAGGTAGATAGAACTTCAAAATTCGTACCCACTACCTTTACTCATGCTTTTAAAAGTGTTTTGTTTCATCTATAAGCTGCTCAAATTGGAAGTAATTTCCAAAGTTCTGTATAGTGCAGAACCTGTCACTTATGAAAAGGTCTTAGTCCAGCTGATAAGATACTGCTGTGATATACTGAACATTATATTGGTGGGCTGAGCAAAATGGTGAATCCCTATTGCCTTTAGAACTTGCTTCTCTGATAGCTGCTGGAGAAATCCACGTGGCTGGAGGGTGAGACAATTATTTTTTTTTTTAATGAATAGTGTTTCTTGGTTAACTAGACTTTGTTCAAATAGCTGTTACCAAGTTTTCTAATGGTGCATTTAAAAGACATTTCTAGCAGGAGCACTTGTCTTATTTGCTATTAGTGAGATTGGCATATGGGGTTTATAATTTTTTTTAAAGAAAACTGGTAACTGAAAATCTGTATTATAAAAGTGAATAAAGTAATGTTTTCAATTTTCCTAAAATTTTCTTACTCATTTGCTGTCTGCTGTGATAAAACTCAAGGTAGTAGATGCTTAATAAAATGACTGGCAGGCAATATAATGCAAGTTGCTAGTAGCTGTGCTAGTTCTGTAGCACACACTTCAGTTCAGACTAAGCCCTGTATCTGTGGAGAATGATAATTAAAGAAAAATAAATATGAGATATTCAAAAGACCAGTTCACTGTCATTGAACAGGCACACTGCTGTACATAATTTATTTTTAATTCTTTCCTTTTCCCAAAATTCTTCACTTTGTAATATATATTCTGTTAACTCTGAGTACCCAGTACTAAGACGTGATTATTTTCCTTAAGTTTAAATTGTGATATTTGCCTTGTTTTCTCAGCTGTCTGTAGGGTTGCATTTAAATGAGATATTTGTAATTTATACCTTTTACTTAATAAATAAGTCCTGCTGCTGTAACCACATATATATGGGACATTTTTAAAAGACAGAAAAGCCATTCAAAAAAATGAATGAAAACATAAAACCACCTCTTTTGTTTACTGATTTTTTCCTAAATGAAGATAAAATTATAAGCTTTACATTACCATACTTTCCTTTAAAACTTAATTAAAACTCAAAGATTTGGTAAGAGTTATACCAGTGGCCAGGGAAGTAGCATGTTTTTAAGATAAAACAAAATTCCATGTAAATGTTTCCAAGCATATAGACACAGGTGTCTCTGTGTGTATAGATAACTGGTCAAAATACCTTTCCCTGTGGGCTGGTAGGCCAGTTGGATACAGACTATCAGGCTCTCAAAATATATAGGAAAGAAATTTTCTTTTTTCCTTTTTTACCCATTTTATTATTTAAAAAAGTAAGTAATTATATAATAAAGATTGTTCTTCCACAAAAATACCTTGTGAGAACTTTAGTGGTTTTGTAAAAACCCTGTATTGAGATTTAAACATTATTTCTCAACCACTTTACTCTGGTAGAAGATCACATCAAAACTAGTCTCATGCAAATACCAGATGACTCTTGTATCTCAGCTAAAACCAGACGTGAACAAGGCATCTTTTGTATTTACAAAGTACTGACATCTCAGTGCTCAGAAGAGAATAGGTCTAACAGTTTCTTATTTCTGTTCCCTGTTGGGCCATTTCTCTATTTTCCCATAGTTGACCTTCCTATGAACTAATCAGAAGAAGTAAGTGGAAGAGAAAAAATGGTACCTGCTTCTGTATACTTTTGGATGATTTCCTCCAAACAGTCCACATTTCTATTCCCCATTTAAAAAAAATACAGCAGGGTAATTTTTTGCTATGTAATCTCCCAAAAAGTATACTGAGATCACACTGGATAGGGAATTATAAAACTGTACTGTACCATTTTTTTGATGGATCTGTATGCAATTTTCAGAAGCAGACAATTTAGTATCACATCTATAATCTAGATGTGTATATTTAGAGAGAGAAAATGGAACCTTATCTTTTCTCTTAAGAAAATAATGTTTCTATACTCAACTTTTCTAGTGATGTGAAATTTTGAAATACATTTAAAAAGCCACTTTGTGAAATAAGTAATTTTATTTAGTGTCCATAACATTTTTTCAGACTGCTGCGATGAATTTCTCAGTGTGGTAAGCACTCAGATGCATTTATGATGCCTAGAGTAAGTGATATCATCATGTAGCTCATACCAATCAAATATTATTTAAGGTATAATAAATCAGAACAAAATTACCTGTCTGGTATTCAAAGGTTATGAGCAATAGAATTGTCATTAGTACAAAGTCATTGACAAAAGGAGAAAATCAGTACTGCAGTCATGATGCAATTATCGAGTTCTAGACTTCTTATATACAAAAAATAGGTTGTAACAGTTTAATGAAACACTGATAATAATTGTAAGCTCATATATTTGTCTTCAGATTTGACTTTTCTAGGAGGGCAAAGGAACAAAATTAATTAATGACAAGAAGCCACCTTATGTTACTGTGTTAGAAAAGATCTGTCATGATGTCTAAAGCCATATGACCTAATCAAAATAAAAACATCATTGTGCAAAGTATAGCAAAAATGACTCAATTATTTTCTTTCTTCATGACATCTTAAGAGTTATTAGTAGCATTTAAACACAGGCAACTGACATGGGAATTTCTGATCACAATCAGTTAACTTCTATAAGGTTTTTGATGTGGATCACCCTTCAGAAGAGTTTCTCCCTTCTTCCAACATTCTCTTTCTCCTTCTCTCTTTCTCTTAAACCTGTCTTATTTTTCTCTTTTTATTCCTCTTCCCCTCTCCCACATCCTCCATAGGTACTATAAAGCAGCAAGAGTACTTCTAAATTACTGTTACAGTAGCATATTTTTACTATCCCCATTTTCATGCAAAATTAGAAAGTGTATGTTTAGATTAATAACATTAATTAGAGTAAAATACTTCACAAGACACAAATGTATTCTTCATGCAAATAAAAGAGGTAAGTACCTCTGATTACCATGACATAATCAGAGAAAATTTAGCTCTCACTCTCCTGCACAAAGTATTTTTTGATGAATCATGAGTCTCTTTGGTTATGTGGAGAGTTGGACCAAAACCAAACAAAATGCTGATGGTTCATTTTTTCCCATCTCCCAGAAGTTTAAGATAGGGCAAAATTCATTACTCCAAGATATTCTAATTTGTACCTTTATCTGAAATGTGTAAACTAATATCTATGAAGAAGTATCTGCAAATTAGTTCATCAGAAGTGTAGAGACCTATTATGTGGGAACTCCCAAAACAATTTTTGAAGTCATAAAAGCCCTTCAATTTAATGTAAATTTATTGTAAATACTTTCTAGTTGATCTTGCAGTCCTTTGGCAGGCAAAATTCTCCTTGATGCCAATGGGAGTTTTGCCATTATGAGAATTTCAAAGATGAAATCTTCTACAAACAACCTAATAGTCTAAAATATTACCTTTTATTATCTCCATGAGAACTATAATCCTTATAAACTTAGTGAATAAATTTGTTCTTGACTTGTGACTCTGAGAAAAGTAATACAAATATAAGACCATATCTAAGTCTTACTTATTTTTATAAGTAAGGAACTAAGTGCAATGTTTGTGCCTTGCTGATTTGCTGTCTGCCACACCCCTGCCCAGCTGTCTGCTAGTATGTGGATGCATTTGATCCTGTGGGAATAATGATTCTGTACATATCTGACTGGGAATGAAGGTAACTTAGATAATTTAACTTGCTAATACAAGGACTAATTTTCTTTGTATTAGGATATAAATCTTCTATGAAATCTCTAGCCAGCCCTGTGTGATGCACAAGGATTTCTCTCTCTTATGAAGACAGGCTGAAAGAGTTCAAAAAAAGGTTTTGGGGACACCTTTTAGCAGTATTTAAAAGAGGCAATAAGGAGGCTGGAGAGGGACTTTTGACAAGAGCATGTAGCAATATGACAAGGGGAATGGCCTAAAGTTAAACAGGGTAGGTTTAGATTAGGTATTATGGAAAAATGCTTAAGTATAACAGTAGTGAGCCACTGGAACTTTGACCAGAAAGGTTGTTGCTTCTCCATTCCTGGAGGTGTTCAAGACTAGGCTGGTGAAGCTTTGAGTAATCTGGTCTAGCAGAAGGCATCCCTGCAGGAAGCAGGGGCTGTAGAAATACATAAACCTTAAGGTCCCTTCTAAGCTAAACCATCCTACGACTTTTGTTTCATATAAAAACTTGCCAAAAATCTTGTCCTAAGCAGTATCTTCAAACCAACGAGGCACACGAAAACAACCATTGTCCTATTATTGTCTATTCAGCCTGGATGTAATAAAAATTATTTTTTTATTCAGTGTTAGAAGAACTATGCTTGTTAAACAACAAGACATCAAACTGGGTAAAAAGCTTGTCAATGTAGTGTATAATGATAAACATTTGAAGTACTCACAGTAACCATCCTATTGCACAGCAATCTCCCTGTGCCTGATTTTCTAGTCACTTCAAATACTATCATGCAGGATAGTTCTCCACAAAACCTCATTTCCCAGTGCCATGTAGCTGCTGTGAAATGAGCCACTTCCCCTCAAAAATGAGTGGAAAGTTGTAAGAAAGCAGTTAGATACTTACCAGTGATGTGCATACAATAATAAAAAGGGCAATGCTGTTATTGTAGCCCAGCCTTTACAGACAGAAAAAGTGTAGCTTTCTGAACTGTGTTCTGGTCACTCCTATAAGTCACTGAGGATGGCTGGACCAGATCAGTTCTTGCAAAGTAAATTCCAAGAGAAAACCAAGTCTATTAGAAACTATTCTGTGTTTCTTCCCAGACTAGCTCAAAATAAAAAATTCCATTTCGGTTCTGACATAGCATGTTTTTTCGTCTGTGTAATATGCAGGAGGAAAAAAAAAAATCTAAACACTAAAAGCTACAGTTACTCCAAGTGGAATATTAAGGATATCTAACATAACATATGTCTGAATGTCTCAGCACTCTGGCCAAATGCCATTCTTTGATGATTATATGTTATCAATAATATTACAATTATATTATATTGAACCAATTTTTACTTGTATTAACAAATGAAACATTTGTGCTGGTTTTTCATCATTGTAATATGTTAATTCAGCATAATTTGAATTGGATACATTTTATCCTGTCTGTGCTGCAGATGAAAATATATGCATTACAAACACTTATATTAAATTACATTACTTCCACAAATTAGTAAGGTATTTTGACACTCTCTGTGGAAAACCTACATTGATTTTGTCTGTGATTTCAAATGTATTCTAAAAGTCAATGAGCAGTGAAAGGATAACACAAGTTATTTGAATCTCCAGAGCCCCTTTAATTGGTTGCTTCTTCCGGCTGACATCCTTGGTTGTTCAACACACAGGATGCTGATACCAAAACATTGATCAAAACCTTTTGACATGAATTTCACAGTGGAACTGAATATGAGATTGTCAGTTTATTGGAATAAGTAATTTCTCAAAGGAAACTGTTCACTGTAGAGGAGACAGAAGACAATCTGACATCAGGGATACTGTAGTCCAGAAAAGTGGGCTTGTGCTTTTTTGTGGCATTCTGAGTGAAGTGTCCTTCAGAACCACTAAAGGTCTGTTCTGATGCCTGCATTATCTGGAATTTTCCATTAAGATTTAATACTTGTAGCTTATGATAGCATAATCAGAATAAGGTATCAAACATATTTTAGAACTTACAGTTTGGGTGCCAAGTTCAGGAAAAAGTTTACTCAGCTCTGTCCAGAACAACGCTGAAATACTTCCCTCTGCTCTGTTAGTGTTTCATATCACTGTTCCTTCCCATCACCCTACCTAAAAAACTCTCCTATATGAATATTAAGCTGTGAAATCTTCAGTCAGATTTTCTGACTTATGGTAATGTTTTTGGAACAGTTTGCTATAGAGTCCTAAATTCTGATCCCAGAACTATACAATGAATTCCATTATTTCTAAGATATATACATTTATTTATCTCTGTTCTAGCAAAAAATACTTGCTACAGCTTTTGCAAATATTTCTCAAGTTCTAAAAGGAATATTTTTATTGATTTTACTTTCTTTTAATGAGTATTCAGAAGAAACACAGGAAGCTTAAACTAGCCTACTTCAGCAGAAATTCAATTCCGAGCTACAGAAAATGTTTTATCCATAAACCCCACAAGAGGTAAGATAGAAGTAAAACCAGTTGTTTTATTTTTTATTTGTATTCAAATCCGATTTGTTTAAATTACATCATTGTAGTGCCTGATTCAAATAACTTTCAATAAGCCTCTGTATATCCAGATGTACACATAAACATCTTCCTAAAAAACTCTGTCTCTGAATGTATGTATGTATGCATATACTGAGGTCTGTGTGCACCTGTACATAGTTACAAATATTGGTAAATTCAATTATGTTTCTGTGTTTATACACCCATATGTGCACAAATATTTTTACAGCTTGTTGAAAATTCGTAATAAATCTTTGGTAAAGGGATGTTAAAGATATTGATTTTCCTCATATCTATTTTTTTGAAATCTACATTCAAAACTAGAAAGACTGCAAAGTCACCTTGAAAAAATCTGCATTTTAGCTAAAGAAATTTTCTGTCACCTAAGACAGGACTTAACATTTCTCTTCTTGTGCTCCACGAGGTTCCTCTCAGCTCTTTTCTCCAGCCTTTTGAGGTTCCTCTGTATGGCAACATAGCCTTCTGGCATATCAACCACTCCTTTGGGCATTCTTTGCTCAGTAAACTTGTTAAGGTGTGCTCTGCCCTGTCATTCAGATAATTTATAAGGATGTTGAGCAGCTTCAGACCCACTACTGATCCTGGGGTACACCATTAGTGACTGGTCTCCTTGTACCACTGCCCACTGTCCGCTGGACTGGGTCATTCATATTTTTAACCTATTCTACTGCCTTCTCTTCCAACCTGTACATCAACAGTCTCTATTAAGAACTTTAGTGACACAGTGTCCAAAGTTTTACTGATATCAAAGTAGACAATATCCACTTCTTTCCCCTCCTCTACCAAGTTTGAATCAATATGACTCAGTCAGAATTGTTCAGAACCCACAATCTCCATACTTCACAATTTCAATTTATTTTTCAAAATTAAAATAGAAGGTTTTCATTATAAATGGTTATTTCAAAATCCAGCATTTGAGCCTTTTTGTCTCAAATACTTTCCTGATCCTCATCCCACTGCATACAGAAAAAAATGTGAAGAATCATCTCTCTCTTTCCTCTACTTCTTTATCTAGCCCATAAGATTTTTGTATTGAGTTTAGTCATTTGCTTGGGGTTTTTTTTGTTTTATTTTCTTTTCTTGGGTTGGGTAAGGAGGTTGGAGGCTACTTGCCTTTTTGTGGCTATATGAAAGTAAAATGCATATATATGAAGCTTAAAGGAAAGCTACAGAGAAACAATTACTCCTGCATTACTTATACAAATACTTGCATGCATGACAGTACCTCTTCTTCACAGTTAGATGTCCAGATGCTGTCAGATATTTCACATGATCTTTATTCCATTGGTCAAGAGTTTCAGAGCCTCACTCAAATGTTATGCCTTGGAAGGTCAGGATCATGCAGGGAAAGACAATTTTTCTGCCAGCTAGTGCCAATCCTGTAGAGAGTCTTCATACTAGAGGAGAATCCTTGATTTGGCCTCTGAATTTCATGGGGAGATAATGGACCACCGGGGTGATGTGCTCATCATGACCTCTGCTGCTAAGCAGATGAGCTAACATGGCCTATAATACCTGGAGGCTTTTTTAGGTTGCTCTGTGCATTATTCAGGGCAGCATCTAGAAGCTGGGTTTCCACGTCTCAGTGTAAACACCCTACTGCATTATCCCTTTTTAAATATTTTTAAGGAATCTTTTAAGTTTCATAACTAAGTATTCAAAAGTTTTACATTAAAAATATGAAGCAGAAGGTCTATAATAAATCTTCTGGCTTAGATTAGCCAGAAAATCAAAACTAAAATATTTCAGTAAATTCTAAAGGTGTGTCCCAATCTTCAAGTTAAAATAGCAGTCATGGACTGGACCTAACAAGGGTATAAGGATCCCATTGTCTGCCTTTTTATTATCCATACAATAAATCACAACACAACACACTCCTAATGCAGTGAATGAAATGTCAGGTTGCTGGAGCATGGCAATCCAAATAACCTAGACCCAGAAATCAGCAAAATAAACATTAAACAGAAAGGTGTTCATAAGTACTTCCCCCTGTTTAGCTCTCTAATTAATTTTTCCCAGTAGGCATCTTCTTTTATTCATGATAAGAATGGTGGAAAAAATTCTTAGCAGTAGAAACAGTATTCACCTGTCCAGATATAATTTAATCCTTTAAAATCCCTTATAAACTCAGAAAAAAATAATTATTTTAAGAAGCAGTTAATTTCATCTTGAAATATATTTATAAAATATGGCAAACAAATTGTATCCCCTTACTTTTTGTTGACTATAGAGATAGCCAGGCAAAAATGCTTATATTGAAAATATCTAAACACAGTTTACATGTACTTCTTGGATGTAGGGGACAGGATATTCTAGATATATGGGAAATAACATCAAACAGAAATTTATGCCTTGGACCTCAGCACATCTCTAGATATGTCTGCTATTTCAAAAATGGATGCAAACTTGGTCTTTTTGTTCTCTTGCTCAAAAAGCAAAGAAGGTAAACCAGAACTGAATAGGGCATTTTGAGATATAAACTTGCTCTTCCTCACTGTCTCAAGAAAACAACTGCTCAGTTTGAAAAGTCTAACTAAAATAAGGTGAAAGATAGTTATCACTTTATTAGTGTCACATAATTAATTAGTACCAGTGGGCTACACATTCAGGATCAGGATCAGTATCAGTGATGCTACTGAGAAACCACAGCTCTAGATTCCTTCAAAATGTTTATAAGTACGGACATATTTCCAGATACCCTTATTTAACCAAAATCCTCTAAATTTCATCTTTCCCCTGCAAGTCTTCTGATCCTTGTCTGGAGGTCACTAGTACCCCTCTCCAGCAGTGCAGATTGACTGCTTGCTCCCCCTCCAGCTGTGTGAGGAAAACCCACTCAAGGTCCTTGCATCCAGCAGTGGCAAGGCCAGGGTGCTGATCTCATGCTAACACCCAAACCAAGCAAGCTGCTCCTGGTGCCCTTTGGGGCAAGCATGCTGTGTGGCTTGGGCTGAGGTTGGGGTGCTGCAGGGCCACCATATCTGGCACAAGTCCAGTGCAATTGTTGGGGTTTCTTCTCAGTCTTTCCCATCTGCAATATATTTTCATGGTGACTTTTGTTACAATTTTTTTTAAATTTAAAATTTTAACATAACTTTTTTCTTTAAGCTTTCTTTGCTACAGAAGTGTCTGAAAATTCATGGGTAATGTTTAACCTAGCTGATCATTGTATTCCTTCCCAAAGATGACAGCTGGGGGTGAGAAGTCTTATTTTTTTTTGGACAAGCAGCATTCAGTCTTGTCTATTCAATACACACAAACACTTGTGTGCACTCATATTCTTATCTTAATAGGTAGTGTTAACCAGGCTATTGGCCAAGTGTATATGTGCAGCCTTGCACTGATTTCATGCACTAATCATTGCAGCCATGGTTTTTACAAGAAAACCAGCACCTGCTGTATATTTAAGCTGAACAGATTTTGCAGAAAACTTGGTGCGTAGGAGCTAGAATGTCTGTAATATGTTTTTTGCATCAGTCCCAGTAAGAACGAACAGCCAAGTGTCATTAATTTCTGCATTTTAGAGAGCTGGGTAGGTATGTTCTCCAGCTTGCTTTCTGGTCATATGGAGGTGTCTAAGAAGACTTTATGAATTTAGATACCTCTAAGGCTGGTGACATTGGGGGCAGAATTTAGTTTTTAGTGACAATTTTGTGATTAGGAAGTTAGGCCTTAACTGAGACGTGTATTTAGGACCCTAATTCTCAAGGAAATCTTCCTTGCATGCTTTACTTGGGTTTAAAATTAGCTGGTACTGATTTATAGTGGTGATCTCTGACTCTTTCTCTAAATGACAACTGCAATAGGCAGGGCAGGACACCCCAGAGAGAATGTCATTTGGGATGGATTCATCTACCAATCTGACAAAGACTGCTTCCCCCACATAACAATATCTGTCCTAGTCAGCAGGGAGGCATAGCTCTGATAAATCAACTCTCCTCAGATGCAAATTGAATCTGAAACAGCATGATTTGTGGTTTCAGTGAGGACATGCATTTTCTATGTGAAAATAATAACACAGGAAATCATTTCAACAAGCCAAAACTAAGCCTTTCTGTATCTCTTGCACAAATATTCCACTTCAAGTAGTGTGAAGTGTCTCTCTGTCTCTTTTTTGAGAAGGTTATGTCTTGTCTTTTAAGATACTGCCAGTAGTCAGAATGACTGAAACCATGACAATAGGGAAAAGGAGGTTATCGTCCTCTTGTATGGAATCCATTTGCTTTCTGATGAGGCTACCATACAGAATTTCTTCAGTCTTTTCTTATTATTACATTTTGGAAACTTATAAAAGTTTTTAATAATATAATTATAATTATTTTTTAGAAAAAAATTCTATTAAAATTTTAAATATTGTTATTAGATTGCATCAGAAAAACTCGTGTAGACCTCTTTTCCCTTTGAAAACATTTCAAACAAAAATCAAACTGCTTTCCAAAATCACAACAAGCTAGCTAACATTTTATTTTGACACAAAACATATATGCATAAAAATAGGATGTTCAATACTATTGGCATGTTCTAATGTGCCACTTTAAAAGGATTGTCTTCTCAAAAGCAAATAAAATAGTCAGCTACAACTTTTTAGATAGTATTTTTTCCTTTTCCCTGGAAGTGAAAATGACTTTACTCTCTAATACTTTTCAGTTATTACCAAAAAAGCATATCCAAATAAAGTTCTGGAATATAGAGACAATAATCTTACTTTTAATTCAACTTTGACTTCTTGCATTATCAGTATATATAGTCACTTTTTTCCATAGGGATACTCTGCAATGCTTCATTGCACGTCTTCTCTTCATTGTTATAGTCAGTAGAAATTTGGACTTCAGTGGCTACTTGGATACCTTTTTAATTGCCCTAGAGCATCTAAGACATATGTGCTGGTGTTTATGGCATAAGGATTGAAAGGGACCTGTGATCTCTTTTGTAAGAATTTTTAGGGTAGCAGGATATGCTAGGTCATGGAAATGAGCATTAGGTATTTTTATGTGAATAACTTAAGACTTCAGTCAATGCAGTGAAAGGATCAAATCACTTTTTGGTAGCAAACATGTACTTGCAGAGACATGAGGTGTGTTTTGATCTGCCCTAACCACAGTGCAGGAGGTTGATTTGTTCTTCACTAGGAGATTCCAGATCAACTCTGGCTTTCATTTGAGAAGGTCTTTCGTGGAGCCTGTGTTGTACCTACACATACCTAGATATTTCGTTTTAGATATTCCTGTTTCCGAAACAAACCTTATATGTCTGAATCAACAACTCAAGTAAGTAACAGAAATCTGTTCATTTAAACAGGAACCTAAACACCAAGCTCAGATGTAAACCAATATGGCTGACACACAGGGAATACAAGATAAATTTGTGCTGAAATTAGGTGAGGTAAATTGCATTCCAGTCCCTACATATGCGGAAACCCTACAGTTTTTGTGCCTGTTGTGGATGTACTGTCTGCATCACCTAGTGCTCTACAACCACTGTCAATGGTTCCTATTGCTCTAGAAAAATAAACTACTCAAAAGGTGTTCCACTCTGAAATTTTTTCTTCGTTAAAAAAAAAAACACCTTTGAAAGAAATTCCAAATTCAAATTCAGTTTTAATAATCAACTCAACTGGAATCTCTATATTTCATGTTTTAATCTGCTAAGGACTTCCTGTATTGTATGCCTCTGTTGCTGTGGTACTGGGTGAAAAATCTTCCTTTTTCTAAAACACAGCTAGGTGTTTCTAATAATTATTTCATAAATGCTCTTGTGAGCTTGTGTCCCCTTTTTTTTTGCTGTAACTGAAAAAAAATACTGTACTGTGAAATTTTGTTTTCCTTAAGATATTGTTAGAGAATTTTCAAAATATGTGTTTGATTTCCTCATTCCTTTGTGACATTATCATTTTCTCCTAATGGTTTTCTTATTTCCTATTATCTTTCTCTTGAAGGGCAAATACAGTTGAAAAGAAATTCACTTGGAAAAAACTCAGGAAAAACTGGCTATAGTAAAAAAATAAAAGTCTAGGCAATAACTATGCTCAGAACTTAGGTTAAAGGTCAAGAAATCAGAAACTACATGGGAATGAAAATATGTGGATTAAATGCTGAATGGCAGTCAACAAGACAGATGTGAGAAACTGGAAAAGAAGTAAAACTAAAGCAAAGAAAATAAGAGAGTGATCAGAGTTAAGGCAACAAGAAATTTGGGCAGAACTTCAGTTAAGTGGCATATTGACCAACAACATCAGCTGAAGGGGATGTTGCATATGAAAATACTGTGAATAATCACTGGCTTAAAGGTAGAAAAATGAGGGCTTCTTTGTAAATCTGACCTCGTGAAAAAAGAGAAAGCATGCAAGAGTTTGAAACAACCAGAAGAGAAGCAATGGGAAAGAAGAGATTTATAAAATACTTGTACAGTTTTGGTGATTATGGTAGTCAGGCTTCCTCTTGGTACTTAAATAGCTAGACTTTCAGGTACCTAGCCCTGACAGGTTATTATTCAATTTAAAGAGTAATATTTTCCAATTGCAAGAAGCAAAGTAACCACTTATTCCCAAAAGAGTGTTCAAGTACACAAAGGTATACCTTTGAAATCTCAGTTTTGTGGTTAACTTGGTATTAAAACTCCAAAATACTTTAAAATATAGTGTTTTTCAATTTAGTAATAAGTATTTAATTGCAAAAGTAAAATCTTTACACTGTTCACATTTTCTTGGGAAAACAATAGCTTGTCATCTACACAGAACTCTGCAGAATATGTATTATGGTTTCATACTTATTTTGACAGTGACAATCAGCTGATGATCTAGTGACCAGAGCTATTGTAAAGTGAAATTATAACTATTACATTATAACTATTTTCCCTTTTTTTATATACAACATTTAGAAAAAAAAGGGTATTGAACGTAGAGCAGATTTATTGTCTCCAAGAACATCTACCAATTGTTCTTCCCTGTCCTTAGTAAAATGCATGCTGATAAATCCCTTTTGCAGCAATAATAATCATAAGTAATATGAAAATGCATCTTTGTCATTGTTGCATATTCATTTTATTATTGATATGGTTATTACCTACTTAGTAATTCACTAATGAATCATGAAGAAGATGAAATAGCATGAAATAGAACTGTTGTTTCATTCAAGCTGTACTAGTGCCTTTCCAGTCCTTTAAAGATGATATAAAGAAGCCTGACATGATACATAACATTGCAAATACTTACACTATAGTTACGTTCTGCCTCTGAAGGTAAGGGTAGGTCAGATTCTTGTTAATATGTCTCTTAGAGTGGATTAGAGTGAAATGACACTGGATAATAGGTGCGTATAAATATATTTAAGTGCAGGGTTTATTTTAGAACAATTTCGTTGCAATGGAAAGGAGGTATGCAGCCACTTTGGTTATAATTATCTATAGAAATACAAAAACATAAAACCATAAAAATATTTCTAATATAAATTTATAAGGAAAAGAAAGAGAAAGAAATTATAACAGTAGAAACAGTAGAAAGATCCACTTGTGGATACAGCAACATGATTTGATTGTTTCAATTTCGATGTCCATTGGTCAAAATGGCAGTTGCAGTCTCAATCCATTGCAGGTGGGGGAAGCCTGTGAAACGCAAAGTTCAGTGAGCTAATATACTCTTAAGTTTACATGGGAATGCCCAGGTTACCTCCCCTGGGAGCAGAGTTTACACTGTCCAAAGTAACACCATGGATCTGCTGCAACACAGGAGCATGTGCATTCCTCTGGTGGAAGGCCCCAGAAATGAGTCTGGGAGTATTTCAGGGCTCATTGATGGTTTATAACACCTTCTGTGACATGGCAACCTCTTTTTTTTTTTTGCCTTTAACTGGGGACTAATCACAGTATTTTTATATGCACCATCCGGTTCAGCTGATGTTGCTGATCAATATGCCACCTAACTGAAGTTTTCCCCAAACTACTTGTTGCCTTAACTCTGATCACTCTCCTTTGCTTTAGTTTTACTTATTTTTCAGTTTCTCACATCTGTCTACTTGACTGCCACCTACCATTTAACCCACATATTATTATACTGCCTGATATAAACTTGTCTGTACTCATGTAAATGTGATTGAAAAAAAGATATGTTCCAGAAGCTCTAGAAGAATGATATTCTGTCATCCCAGCAGTGCATTTAATTTTCTATTCAATTCTATATTTGCTTAATAAATTGTGATAAGAGATTGGCCTTACATTTTAGGAATTGGTTGGGCTGGTTATGTCACATCAGCAGGGATGAACATTCTCTGGCCTACGTGTAAATGCCCCAGTACTTCTTGAAAGGGGAATTTTCACACCTGAGCCAGTTGTGTAAGGGCATGGTAAAAAGCATTATCCCCACTCACAGGTCCCACTTCTTATCAGTCTCTTTCATTATCTGGCTCAAACCTCAGCTTGTCACTAAGCAAAGTTTCATTTGTCATGACCATCCTCTGGTGCTCACACCCTCTGCACCTGGGCTGTTACTTTACACCTTGTCAGCAAATGGCCCATTTTTTGAGTCATTAGTCATTAACATTTCAGTCTCTCACAACAACTCATCAAGTTAGTCATGATCTAAATAGTTAAACTGATGCTACACAGGTCAATGCCTGGCATGAAGATGGAATCAGGTGGCTTCACAGATTGTCACTGGACTAATACTTTTGAAACAGGGCCAGAATGTTCCTTACATTACAATTTCCTTCACTACTATCACTTTGTGAGGCCCAAGAGATAAAACCTCATCTTCTCTTGCTAACGAATCAGATTCTATCAATGCAATCTCTCCCACAAATATTACCTTAAAAAGAATTCTTCCACTATGGAGTGCTATTTCTATTATTTGCTGTGTGCAATCCCCATGTTCTACTGGTCTTGAGAGTCCTGAGATCAAATTGGTTTACGTATTTTATTAATTTCCAAAATGGAAGGCCAATCTCTTATCGCAACTTGTTATTTAAATATAGGTTTGAATAGAAAAATTAAATGTACTTCTGGGATGACAAAGTCTCATTCTTCTAGAGCTTCTGGAACATATGCTTTTTAAATGCTATTTACATGAGTATAGACAAGTTCATATCAGGCAGTAAATAACTCCCAAAAAATATTTTTTTCTTCTGAAGTGCAATGAATACATCTGAAAATTACACAAGAGTCTGTAAACCTGAATGGGGAACACACTTGACAAGAAAAAAAAACCATAATTGAATATCAAAACTAATTAAGATACACCTTTCAAGATTTTTGTGATTTTTTTAATAAGAAATTTGGTGCTATGGGCTTATTCCACTGTGGCAGCTGTCTGTAATGCTACTGTGTTTCCCAAGTGAAATGCAGGGAACAAGTAGCTCAGGGAGTGATAAAATCATCCTAGACACAAGAGATTACTTTTAGATGATTACCCTGCAGACTCATTTGCTTATACTCTGAAATGATCCATTGGGAAGTTTTTTGGTTGGATTTTTTTTTTTCTGTTTTTGGTTAGTTTTGTTTTGGCTTTGCGGTTTGTTTTTTGTTTGTTTGTTTGTTTGTTGTTTTTGTTTTGGTTTGGTTTGGTTTTTGTTTGTTTTGAGGTTTTTTTGTGGTTTTTGTGTGTGTGGTTTTTTTGTTTGGTTGGTTGGGTTTTTTTTTTGTTTTTTTTTTTAATTTACTTGTACAAATAAGACTTATATTACAATTTACATTTGGAGAAAGTTTTCCTTGACTCATTTTTTTACTTTTTTCAGGACAATAAATTGAAATTTTTCTTCATATCTGTTTCCTTCAAAGCATTTCTCTGTCACCACAAAGATTCTGGGGATGCACAGGTGAGTCTGAATGAATACCCTTTTCAAACAGCAATTAAGTTTTCTTCCTATTTTTGTAGAATCATAGATTCATTTAAGTAGAAAAAGACCATTAAGATCATTGAGTCCAGCTATTAACTTATCACTGCCATATTCACCACCAAACCACGTCTCTAAGCACCATATCCTCACGAATTTTAAATATCTCAGGGAATGGTGACTCAAGCACTTCCTGTTCCAGTGCTTCATAACTCTTACATGTAAGAAATGTTTCCTAATATCCAGTCTAAACAGTCTAAATATCCAGTTGTGCCTTCTCTAGCACAGCTTGAAGCTATTTCCTCTTGTACTATTGCATGGGAGAAGAGATTGACCCCCACCTCACCACAGCCTCCTTTCAGGTAGGTATGGAGAGCCACAAAACCTCCCCTAAGCCTCCTTTTCTCTAGGCTAAACAATCCCACTTCACTCAATAGCCCCACATGAGATTTGTACTGCAGACCTGTCACCAGTTCCATTGCCGTTCTCTGGGTGTGCTCCAGCACCTCAATGCCTTTCCTGTTCTGAGGGGCCCAGAACTGGACCCAGGATTTGAACTGTGGCCTCACCAGTGCCAACCACAAAGGGAAAATCTCTTCCTTAGTCCTGTTGGCCTCACAATTTCTTATACAACCCAGCTTCTGATATTACTTACAAGTAGTATAGGCTTGGGTGCCAAGAATAAAACACGGTCTCCATATAGTGGGTTACTAGTTCTTACCAATTGTGTTTATTTATTCGTTAATACAGGGTCCCATTAACATTCATCCTAAAATTTTGTCATCTTTTCACTCAATAGCTGCCATAAGTGCTGTAGCAAAGCAATACTGTTGCCATGACACAACAAGCATTCAAACTGTGCAAGGAAATGGGAAAAGTCACAAACACTTTTGAAAAATAGTGACTTTCAAACTCTGCTGTTTGCTTCATTCAGAGAAGAGCCAGAACATGCTGCTGGCTGGTAGAGATATGTGTGATGAATTCCCTGCTTCAGTTCTTGAAACATGCAGCTCCTGCTGATAGAGGCCCCTGAAAGATCCCTTAAAATGTACTCAAGTATTTCCACTAAATAAAACAAGCAATTGAATATATCAAATATATCAGCCTGCAGAAAGATTGATTCCTGGGATGTGATAACAAGTGGAACACATAGAACTCAGTTCTGTTGTATAAAAGAAAAGGAGGATCCATACTCTAGGAAAACTTCCCAGTCTGCTGCTCCAGAATAGATCTGACCACTCCTATAGATCCTGCTGTCATATCTACTAGCCCATGAACATAATTTTCATTTTACAAGGTATGGCAGTAGTTGTCTAGTCAAGCAATTCAGTTCATCCTCTTGTAAAAGTAATGAATGGAGTTTAGAGAGCTAAATACAGGTGTTCAGTTTGATGGTTTGGGGAGATGTTTCATGTTATGCAACATTAAAAACTCAGAGAAATAACTGAAGGAAAGTTTACAAATTGTTGAAGTAAGCTAAGAGGCAAGAAGGCAGGAAACTTTTTTTCTCTTATTTTTCAGTATTGAATAAATCCTTACAGCAAGGGAAAGAGATGAAGAATATGTAAACCTGGTGAATAATATGTAACACTCCATGAATGAAGTACTCCGTCTTTTCTGTATCTCCTTCATACATATATTCATCTTAAATCATCTCTGATGCCACTACACACAATGTCCTTGTGAATTATAATGCATGGGCTGAAATCTGTGGTTCTTAATTGAGTGGAACTACCACTGAAAACAACAGGATTTCATTTCATTAAGGACTGCAAAATATGTCCCCCTGTGTGCACTTCTTTGTTCATGGCTAGTCACACAGTAAGTCATGCAAAAGCTCTTTTTAATTACATTTTCAGATGGTGACATAATTGGTTGGAACAATCAATACCTGGCTTGATTCCTGAAGGTGAGTCTTCCCAAATGAGACCAATGTCATGCTTATTCTGAAATATAAAACCTTTAGAGTATCTCTCGATAGATAATTAATATTTATTATTACTTTCAAATAAATAGAAAATAAGAAACAATTTTGATACTTTTTTGAGTCTGTCAGAATCCTCAAAATATTTGAAATACATGATAACTCATGCCTTACTTTTAGTATAATTCAACCAAACAATTTAAAGTTCTTAAGTAAACTAGATACTGACACCACAAAAAAGTTGTACCTAGAACCTTGCAAAGTATGGATACATGTTCAACAAATAAGTAGAAAATTTTAATGAAGGGAATTTTTATTTTTTTGGTGGTCAATTCAGCAGGGAAAGAGAGTGGAAAATCTGAGAAAAGTGGCTGAAAAGGATCACAAATCCACACAATCCATGGCAACACCAATGTGAAAATATATTTGAGAAAAAAGCTTTTTGATTAATATTTTTAACTGTAGCCAAAAAACCACCACATTATTTAATTATTAATTTATTTTCCTAACAGAAACAACCTCAACATCCTGAATTTAACTAAACATTTGGATCAAAAGAGCCAATAACATACAAAACTTAAGTAGGTTTGAAAGGCAGTAAATTGAGAAAAAGGAATGAAGACATCAATGTTATCCATCCATCCTTCTATTCCCAATCTATTTACTATACCATCTGAAAGATTACTAATTTAATCCAGTTTATGATGGGTTATAACACCTTTTATACCTGTTTTGCTATTCTCAGACTGAAGTCTGGTTTCACATAAATTGACTGATGTAGACCACCATGACTTTAAGGTAGAAAAGGAAGCAAGAGGTGGGGGAAGAGATTTGTGCTCGTTTTAACCCACATTCCTCTCACATTTCTTACTAACAAAATTCCTACTGAGATTAAACTGAAAGCAGTTATCTGAAGAGTCCACGTCTCTGCCATCATCCTAGGTACTGTATTGGATAAATTCAGTGCGCAAAGAAGTGTACTAACAATTTTATGTATACCTAGGTTATTTTCTAGATGCCTTCAAAGCTTTTCCAAACTGAGCATATTTGACTATTGAAAGTGGAAAATGTTTGAAAATCTAATAAAGAGGAGTTGAAATCATTTATGAGTAGCAATCAATTTTCTGATGTGTAAATTATTTACTGTACTTAATGACTTGTGGATTGTGTTAAACAATAACCATATGCTTCAGTAGAATGTCTTTTGTGTCTTTTGTAATGCATGTTTGTAGACATAGAGTAATAAAATATGCTTCCAAAACTATATTTCACTCCTCTCCCATGCAGCTACTTAAGAAAAGCTTTATAAGAGTAGGAAGATATGGAAAATTATAAAATTGCCCTTGAAAACTGTGTATCCATTACTGATGGCACTTATTTTTCAGCACACAGCAGAATTTATGGAGCATTGTGGTTTGAAATAATAAATATAATGAATAAATAATAAAATCTTTCCTACCTCCCATGCTTTATGATAGTTGGTAAGTCCTGGAAAAGCATACTCATGTTAAAATCTTGCCATTTGTATACTTGGTGAAGTAACATTCTCTGACCTCAGCACATACCAATTTTTCCCTTTAAAAACCTGTTTTTCTAGTATATTTTGGAGTGATTGCTGTTGCTGCAGGGTGTTTCTCCAAGGCTTTTCCTCAAGACTGTGTCACTGTTTCTAATTCTAATGTTAATATTCAGGGCAGTGAAGAGTGCCACTGAACTTTATCTGATGCTAAAGACAGTTAAGAGAGGCAGGATCAGAACCATGATATATAGGGTCCTTTTTGTTTGTTGCTGATCTCCCTTCTAATACTGGCATGTAAAACTGCATGCTTCAGTTTAATTACTTTTTGAAAAGAGAAGGTCTGAAATCGCTGTCTGGGAGCTATAACTTATTTGATTTCATAGCAAAAAATTTGGATTTGCATGGGAAAATGAACTGCACAGACATAAATTAAACTAAGCCCTATCCAGAAAGTAATTGGAATCCTATTCAATTACATTAATTAGTAGGCTTAAAGAAGAAATACAGATCTATTGCATAACTATGCAGTTCACCCACCATCACCTTCACAGGGAGCATGTGTATTAAATTGGTGCTAAGAAAATGTTCAAACTGCATTGTTTTACAGTAATTGAACAGGTAATTTGTAGGAAATATGCAACTAAGATATAAATGTGCCCACACACAGATGAATGCCATTCTTTGAAGAGAAAGTTTGTGTTTAAAAAGGAAAACAAAACAAAACAGAAGTTAATACTGAATAGTATATGGAACACAGATGTCTGACCAGTAAATTGAATTTGCTCTGCCAGAGCTAAGGAAAAGAGCAGGACTGAAAGTCTACCAGGCAAACAACCCTCAATACCATTGGGCTAAATTAGAGCATATTATCTTGGGCTGAACACAGCAGTGATTGAAATTTCAACAAGCGGTCCCCTGGGATTGTGATACAATGAACTCTTTTCTGCTCTTAACACAGCAAGCAGTACTACCCCATAATAATCACTCACAGGCAGAGTGGATCTTCAGGATTCAGTAGAGTGCCTTAAAGCAATGTTAAACATAATTTATATCACACCTTCCTTATTCTACAGATGCAGGAGGTACTCTCTATGGTCAAGGTGAGGAGAACATTTCTGGGTTGATGGAGGGAAGTACTGTATTAGCATGTTATGCTGACATTAAGGAACATTAAACAGCCATTAAAGGCCAGTTTTGTCTCACCTAACTATGATCTCAAAAACATAGGGCCTAGACTAAAGTTATCTCCTATTGAGAAAAGCAACACACAGAGTGCAACTCGCTCCAGGTACCTTGACATATCTAATAGGGTGGGATGAATAACTGGAATAATGTCTCCAAATCCACTGTTTATACATAATTAATGCCATCCCTTGGATGCATTTAGTGCAGGTCTGAGACACAAGCTCTGGAATGTCTGAGAAACTAGTCCAACCTTCAACCTTGTGCAAGAACATGGGAAAAATAAAAGCATCATATTTGTCATCTTTCTATAGAGATACACATCTTTGCACCTGGATATTATGCCCTGGGTGTTTAAATATGGTATACTGTCTTACACACACTGTGAAACCTCTCTAAATGTCATGTTAGGACTTGTCAAGAAAGCCTCTGAGGAAGGTTCTTTGCTTTGTAATTTTTATTAACTTCACAATCTTGAAAGATAAAAAGCTGTTGTCGTCACCTTTCTACGTGAGAAAATACCTGTTCTCTGGATTTACTTTTTAAAGATGAATTTGCTGTAAAAAATTAGCCAGTAGTTGACTTCCATATTGAATGAGACAGCAGATGGACTCCCTATCAAACAGGAAGAAAAAAATATGAACTATGTAACTTAATTGGATTTGTTATCATCATTCTCAAAATGTAGGGCTGGACTCTAATTGGATTTATTCTTATATATAACAGATAAAATGCCAATGAGTTCTGCTAAGTTATTCTGATATAACACTGATAATATAAACGACAACAACATCAGTATCCAAGTACATCAGTTACAAATTTTTCGGCAATGTGTAAGCAGACCTGTGTATACTTGCCAGACAAGCTTTAAATGTCTTTCATAACCTTCCTGTCCTGTCCTGGATCCCACTAGCCAATATTCTGTAGAATTTTTAAAAATGTAGAAACAGCATGAAACACCTGGCACAAACCAGCTATTTAATGGCTGTTCTAAAAGGTGGTTATTTTTATTTTATTTTAAAGATTTTTCCACATGACAGGTATTGAGAAGCTGATATGATGACTATCGAAATATTAAAATCAATGGTAGTTGCTACAATTTCACTATAGATTCTAACTGTGAAGCAGGGTTTCTAATACTTGCATTTTTGCATTCTGGGAAATCATAGAATAGTTGCACTACTGATGAAGTAGAAATTCCCTAAATTGCCTCCACAGCAGTCTTACTTCCCTAACTGCCCAACATTTGAGTCATCCAGTAGATTTGACATCTACTGGACTGTATGAATGTCTGGCAAGAAGTCATGCATTATTTATCATAAATCACTAATTTTTATTTTAAAATCAGTTGAACAAACATTGCTTAGTGGTAAGGACAGTCTATTTTTTTTCTTTCTTCTAAAAATTGTTGGAAACTGTAAGGTAACCACTGACTGAACTAATGTTAGTCTCTCTCTTGACCGATGCCTCTCATGCAGCAGAATGAACAAGTAAGGCAGCTGCTTTGAAATGAGATTGATACACCTTTGATTTTAGTAGAAACTAAGGACACAAAAGTGACAGACCCAGGTAAACCTTTATGAAGAACTGGGGCCCAAGTTGCCCTTTAGCAAAGTTCTTATTATCAGTGTTCTCATGAATGCTCTCCTTTTTCCAGGCCTTTGCAGAAGTGAAGATGCTGCTGATGCTTAAAAATTTTATCTTGTTCTGGGGGCCATATTTCTGCTGACCAAGAAAGAAGCAAGCACAGGCACACCAGCAGAGAATTTGATGTTTCTCTTTTATCTGTTTTCCCACTTATCTTTCTGTAATAATTATTTCAATATAATGCTGTTGCAAAATAATTTTCCACAAAGTATTATTTTTTGCAGGGGAGGGGTACAAGAGGTGTTTTACTTTTTGTATGTTTGTTTGTTTGTTTGTTTGTTTGTTTTTTCACCATGCTTAACAAATCATAAATAATTTTAATTAAATAGATAGAGAAGCATCACTCCTGTACAGCAGGTACACAATATAACAAGCAAAAAATATATGAAAAAAGTAAAGTCATAAGCACTTTTCTAGACATAGTTTTCAGTATAAGTTCCATACTCAGTTGTCAGATTTGCTTAAGTCTGGTGTTAAATATGTATAGCACGCTATTCTTGCATTCAGCATTCCAGTACCTCTGGAGCTCAGTCCTTTTAAAACTCAAAAAATGTGAAAAAAATTGAACTGTGTTTTCATCTATTTCTTAAACAGTATATGACAAGAATCTGGGTGCTTTTTGACAGTTCACATTGAGAAAAAAACGTAAACAGAGATGTCATACTCACAAAATATACCTGGAGAGCACAACTGCAGAGGAATGTTAGAACATTCACTTCAGTTGCCTAGAAGGTGACTTGTTAATATAAGTATCAATAGTCTCATTAATGCTTGCTAGGATACCACCTTTCACCTGCCTTTTTCTATTATATGTACCTTTTATTTCAGACTGAATTGATTCAGATCAATACAATACAACACAACACATTTTTACACATTTACTTCTTTTGGCAAAAGTTCTTTATTTATCTCCTTCTTGCGGCTTTATGATACTTTACTTCATTTCTATTTCTGTAAGGAATTATATCAGTCTTCAAATTTCTAGACAATATTTCTTAGTTATGGTTAAATGTCTGTTTCTCTATCACTTTAATGCTTATTTTCCACACCTGTTTAGTTTGGTCATCTTGCATATGAATGAAGAGCATGATGTCCAGAATTTCAGATAAGGTTATATCAGTGCTCTGAACACCACTACCCAAATTTCTTATTCTTTGCTAAAAGCACCTCTTCTGATTGTAATTTCCATTTCATAATGACATTATATTAGAGAAATATCATAATCTTGCAGCCAATTACCACATATCATCTTTCTTCTTCACTATTCTTAATAACAGAGAAGGTTTAAACTTTTGCAGAAATGCTTATTAATTGTCACTATTCATTATTAAACTTCATATTCTTTTGTCCTCACATGTACTACTCATGTAATTTTAAGGTCAAGCCAAGAATATGTTTAATCTAAAAAAAAAAAGGCTTACAGTGTCATTAATGCATTTCTTTATACATTTCCACTTCTTATTTCATTGCTAGAGCACCTTTAACATTTTTTATTTATTTTTAAAAAATAGTTCTTTAACTGAAGTCAAAATACCAGAATGACTGAGATGTTTTGAACTGGTTAAACACCAATAAAATAAATGCATATAATTTAGTCACGGGGATGTTGAAAATCTGGATGTGGAGGCATTAGGAGTGGATATCTGGATCTCACATTATTAAAAAAAAAAACAAAAAAAAACAAACCAAACCCAAAAAAAACCAAAAAACCCCCCCAAGAACCCAAAAAAAACCCAGTACCAAAAGAAGTATATTAGCCATTTTAAGCCCTCTGTGCAAATTCAATTTTGACAAGGTGACAAAGCTATCAAAGGTGTAAAGTTCCTATAATAGCCCTGTATAATACAGTGTATAGGCTACAGACATGATTTGTAAGTAGTTTGCACTATCAACAAAAAGGAGAAGCTTGTTCAGTTAGCATTATAGGAAACAGAAGTCAGAGGTTCATGCACACTGTTTATTCATAACTGTAATTCATGTCAAGTTACAGAATCTGATGCTTGGTTAAAAAAAAAGAAAAAAAAAAGAAAAAAAAAAGAAAGGAAAAAGAGAGCAAAGAAAGACAAGGGTGTGCACATTATGGTGTGCCACAAAGAAAAACAGAGCCATAGGAAATTGAGCTTCTTTAGGTCTGCTTTTCATATAACTAACTCTTTTTTTTTTCCAAAACTGATTATTTTTAATTCTTGAAATGACTGATTTGACTTGTTTTTAGAAGAGTGTGTGTACTTCATCCTACTCAAGTTGAAACATATTTGGGTTGAAACAGAAGGGAACAGACAGACACCTACAGGTAGTATGATATAACATCCTTCTATCATCTTACGTAAGCATGCACATAATTTTATTACAGAATCAATAATATGGGAGACATCCTCTTGGCTGCACAATGCAGATGGAAGATTGTGTTAAAGTGATTGGATTTTCAGATGTATGCCGTCTTCCCTTCTACCAAAGTGAAAAGTATCCAATAGTTTTGAATCATACATTGATAGTTGTTATTAATACAATTTCATTTCTCTACTTGTGGAACAAGAAAATATTACATATATAAAATAAAAGTCTCCATGACATTCTCATTAGAAAAATTTGGGATCCTGTTCAGAAGAAGTACATATATGGATACCAAGCAGATACATACTAAATATTTGTTTTAAATATGTAAATTAACTGATGTAGTCAAAAAGATGATGAAGTGTTTGAGGAAAATAAACCACAGATGACAATAAAACCATAAATTCAGTAATCCAAGGGGAGTTAAAATTTCCTGGCTAATATTCATGAGTTCATACAAGTATATGTCTGTATGTTCACATATATCTCCATATAATTTGCTTATCATTAGCATTTATTTGTGTAGTCCCAGACTGTGGTTGTGTGCTCTCCCTTCTTTCCTTCTTTTCTGCTTGAGCAATGGCCACCCGTGGTGGTTTTGATGGCTACATCTGGCTTAAATTGTACTCTAGGGAGACACATAGCAACACAATAGGTAAAGTAAAATAAATCTTGTTCAACAGCTGGGGGCTTGTTGAGTGGATGCCAACCCAAAATATGACTGGTTTGCAAATACAAGTCAATCATCTTACTCCATCATTGACAGTCCAGGGCCCTTGTGGAACCCTGCATAGCAGTGGGCTGCACGCCAGGATCTCCCCTTGAGTAAGGACATGTCTCAAGGTTACTCCTCAAGGCTGAGAGAGTCCTTATTACATCTAAGGCTCGGTAAGTAAATTGGAATAAACACACTAAAGCTTTGAAATCTCAGCTAAGTGGTATAAAGGATTGATTGTGCATATATAGTCTTTTAGGTATAAACCATTGACCAAGTATGTATGAATCTAGCTGCACATAAGCTCCCCTAAGAAAGGAATTTAGAAGAGAAGGTGGTTCTTTCTGAGCCTCATGTCACAACAGGAATGTTTCCCTGACAGTTTTGTCTGACCATGTTCTCTATGCAACAAGCAATGAAGACCAACCTGCAGCTGAATCTGATTAAATGACTGTCACATTTACTTACAAACTTAGTCAAACCATAGTTCTGTATCAATAAACTGCTACTTCTCTCTTACAATGGAACTGCATCCCTCCATCTGTGACAGTCTTGACTTTGCTCATGGGAGTGGTGAGTTGTTCCAATGTTATATCTCTCAGCTTCCTGAGCTTTAAAGCCAATAGGACCTATGACATAAGGTCTTCTGACAGTGGGTATTCTAAACCAGCCACTGCACCTCGTTACTCTGATTTTCAACTCAGCAAGGAGGATATTAATAAGTCCATTGAACTGACTAAGGACATACCCTTCACACAGCGTGTCCAGACAAGGTCACTTACTCAGATCTGCAGTTCCTGTGCTGTCTCTCTTCAGTGCTGACTGTCAACTATTTTCACAACCATTTGTGATTACACATCAACATGATGCATTCAGAACCAGGCAGCATGGATATGTATGAAAGTAAAGCAGCTAATGCTGCTGACATTGCCTCCTCTTCCTCCTCACAGCTGCTCTTTGTACCCACAGCACCTTTATGCTGCTCCATTAAGAGAGTAAGGGAGGCAAAGGACTGTAGCAAATGTACAAATATGAAAAGTAGCTTAGCGAAGAGCTCTTTAGCAACTTATTTATGCAACTTGTACAATTAATGAATCTAATAACCAGGAAGAGTATTCCAATATATAAATTGGTCTTATTGTGTACTGCCCAAATATTTGTACCATAGTGAGTGACAAAGAACAGCAAATAAGAGACTGAAACTGCAGATAAATGTGGCTCAGTAAAAAAGGCAAAGAAAAATTCACTCCCAGGTAGAGGATACCATTAGGAGAGCTTACTTCTCCATAGGGTACTGTGTAATCTGTTTAGCAGCATCTAGGAAAAAACAAGTTTCAACAAGGAAATGATGAATTGAACAGCTTGTGTGGAGGAAGGATGTCTTGGTACTTACTTTTTCAGGCTTGAGCACTGAACAGATTGGAAAATCCTACACTGCACTTTGGACATGCTCATTGATTGTGTTAAGAAATAAAAATAACTCGGATGATGATTCTGGATAGGTCCTTTTACTGAGGTGAACAGACCTTCAGTAAGGGAAGCCAACACACAGGAAAAGACTCACCTTGATTTTCTCACATTCAGGTGGTAGGGTTTTTTTTTTTCAAATAAGCCTTGAAATTTTCCTCTGTAAGAAGGAGACATGGAGACAAACTCTGAAGAGCAATTCCTGTACCCTAAGATAGGTGTTTAAGACAGGTGAGATATATAGCTCTCTGGCAGTGCTTATCTCTCTTCAGCAAATATAAAAGGAGCTACACAACTGGTTTTGATTGCAATCCTTATTTTACGACAGATAAGTCCTTCTTTTAGCTTTTTTTGTTAGAATGTTTGCCAGAATGAAGACATAGCTCGTACATATTTTCTGTAAATAAACTTGAGCATCACATTAATTAAGGCAAATAACTAACCTAGACACTGAAATAGATACAATTCATGTCTGGACACAAATTTTCAAATACTTTAGCATGACAGAAGTCTCACTTTGTACCTGAAGCCACTCAGCAATGTAAGTAAGGACCTATAAGTTTTTGTCCTGGTTTCAGCCAAGGACAAGGTTAAATTTTTCAGTAGGTATGAGGGGGTGGAGCTTGTATATGTGTGGGAATGGCCAAGCCCCAAATTTTATTCAATACCATCTCATGTTGTTGTCAGGGGTGGGAAAGGGGCTGTCTTACTTGTTTTCAAGAAGTTCCTTCAGGGGCAAGAAAAACCTGGCAGGAGAAAGAGTTGGTATTGTAGTGGACTTTCTTCATAAATATTTTGTTTGTCTTATACATTTTGTTTTTAATATTGTTGCTGTTACTGTTTGTTTTCTTATCTCAGCCTGTGATCTTTACCTTTTTTGCTTTCAGTTGAAGGGGGAGAAGAAGCAAGCGGCAGCATGGTTTTAGTGGGAGCACTTAATGACAACATTTGTCTATTTTCTATTTGCTGTGCTTCTACAGACACCTAAGAAAACATAATGTTTAAACTAAGGGTGGTAAATTAATTAGAAGCTTTAGGTGTACTGTTTTACCATATTTACAATTTTAACTATGTTTAAGCAATTTTGGGAGCCTGCAGACAGAAAGAGGGCAGTCATACACACAGACAAAGGAACCTGCAAGAAAATAAGGCAACAGTCCAGAAGCATTGTTCATCATCTGCTTGTCAATCACATTAGTGGCCCATGACATGACACTTAACACTGTTTCATTTGAAAGAGAACTCCAAGGCCATTAACCAGAACTGTGATTTCCAGACATTGCCTACAGCTCAGGTGTTCTCACCTGATTACCAGATCAAATGTCATGCTGCAGGTTTTTCTGTAATTTTCCTAAAAGTCAGCAAAGTGACTACTCTCAGATGCTATTCAACACATTATGCATCTATGTAAAAAGTCTAATAAAGTTTATGGCAACTACAGTCTTGAAATTATACTCTCTGAAAATGTGACATAGGAACATCTGAGTGTTCTCAGTTTACCTGCACAGGTTTAGACAATCCTGACTGCCAGATCCTTCAACATTCTTCATACAGTGCATGTAGGGCGTACAGCTACTCGTTCAATGCACATACGAACTTATGAAGAACAGATGAACTGCCCTACTCACCTAGTATTACTTGGTTGCTTGCCATACCAATGATATCAGAGTGGACAAGGGAGAATGTCATGGAATCCAGCCTCTCCTTCTGTCTGGAAGGAATCTAGTTCTTGAAAAGTACCTCTGGACATTTAAGTCTGCTGCCCTCCTTTAATTTAGGGGTGTGTGTAGGGTTTGTGGGGTTTTTTTTCTTCCCTCTTTTCCTCCTCTGTCTGTCAACAAAATCTGTTTTCTGCTGTGTTTTCTGATCCTTCATGTTAATGTAGAATGCTGGAATCAGGCTTTCACCTTGTTTAGTTTTTGAGAGAATTATTTCCTCTTGCATTTGCTATGGATGTTAACCCCATTTCTCTTTACAACCCTTCTGGGGCACATATCAGTTTTGCTTTTCTCTCTTTGCCAGCAGATGTTTTATACTTTCTTTTGCCTTTCAGTAATGTCACCATCACCATCAGCTTCTAAATGTATAAGTCCACCAGGGACACAGTTCAGACTGACAGCACCACACATCAGTTCTGGACCCAATCCCGCTGCTTTTTTTCAGCTAAATCCTGGTTTCACCAGCACTACTGCCTGGATTTTCTGAGGCTTTCAGTGTGAATGTAGGAATCTGCTTATCTAAGTGAATTTGTTGCTTCCCCACACAAGGGAGGGAAACAAGAGACGGCATTTTAAAAGTGTAGGAATTACAGGTTTTTTGGGTATGTGGATTTGTTTGGTTGATTTTTTCTGCAAAATCTCTTTTTGCCCTTGTTGCAGACTGCCAGAATAACATAATTTATTAAAGATTGATCTAGACAAGTTATAGATCTTTGGTGATTAAAATGATGTGGCTTCTTGAGCCCCTTTTTATGTTTAAAATGTGAAGTGGAGATAAAGATTCGTGATCAAATTTAAAGTGTTTCTAATAGGAATTAAATTTAGATTCCATTAAGCAATTTTTGTAGACATCCTAAGCAGCAAATATTTGTTGCAAACATATTAATTGAGTTTTAATTATAAGATAGATGTTTGCATGATATGACTGCTAAGCTTTCTTGACACTGTTTCTAGTAATGAACTAACATTCCAAGACATATTTATGAATGTTTTAACCCAGTAACTCAGTTATAAGATGAAGCAAGTTATAATGAAAAAAACAACCTAAACCTCACATTAGGTACAAATTAAGCAGTCAGCCATTTCCTGCAACCTTTATGGTTATAATTAATTTTTCACTTGAGTCCATCCTCTTATATGTAATCAAATCAACATATATTAACTACAGGAGCTCTAGTGCATACATCATCCAGAGCCGAGTAATTATTAGCATTGGACAGTTAACAAATACTTACTCATAAGAAGATTTTTAGATTCACCAGCTATGTGATAAAACATGGATAGTCACAGTAAAGTACTACATAGGCATTAGCCCTCTCTAGGCAGCTGCTTAACTGTAACTTTAGATACCTTTTTAATAAAATCTTCTTGTCCCAGTCTTTTTTTCCTTCCTGGTCAAACTAGTTTGCATGCATAACTAGTCCTGTTTCTTGTGTCTCCATGTGGATCTCTGATCTAGTTCCTAACTGGGGAAATTGAGAGAAACATTTTCAAAGACTTGGTTGAAGCAAAGGTACTACTCTGTTTTTCAGTTGTGGGGAGCAGGATAACACTGTAGGATCCAGGGTCATGGATGCCTTATAAGTATGACAAGAAAATATTAGATTACATCCCAGGAAAATATACAATGTGCAAGGGCTGGTAGTGGTTCCGGGCACAGTGCTGACCCAATCCCTTATTCACCACAATTAGGGAAAGTTACTGCTTAAACTATACCAAGGGAGACTGTTTAATTGGATTGCACTCAAATACACTGAAAGATTAGCTTGCTTTTATTTTTAAAGGATCTTTTGTTGGTTTTGAATAATAATAGATTACAATCTCACAGCACTGTTATGACATTTGATTAATGTTTGTGAAGTGTTTTGAGACCCTTATTTGAAAGGCACTAAAAACTACAGAGTATTGTTATTATCCTTTCTCTGAATTCCCCCAAGTTCCAGGTGGCTCATAACATTTTTGGAAAGGCTGTCAGAGTAACTCCATAGACTCCATTAAAGCCACGTATTTCATCTGTTTACTGATAATTTGTACTTTATGCTTTTCGATTTTCCTAGCTTCTCTTTCCTTCAACTGAGTAATGTATGAGACAGGATGATATGTCTGATATGCTGAAAATGGGCTGTTCCCAAGGCTGGGACTGTTTAATCTTGACAACCTGTTGATACACTGCTTTTACAAGTGTCTCTCAAGTGGAGAAAAACAAGCAACAAAAAGAAATAGCAAGTAAAATATATAAACCGTACCAGGTATCTCTCAGAGATTTACTATGTGCCAAAGTATTTTATAGAGAAATTCCCAGTCTTACAAGCAGATCTTAATTTCTTCCCATTTGTGTGCTTCACTTTTTTCTGGAAAAGAAAAAAAAAAGAAAAAAAAAGAAAGGCAGCAAAGTCAGTTTTGCATTTCTGACGCAGAACTTGGATCAGATATTTTCTAGTCAGCCCAAGGCCATACGAAGCATGGAGAGTGGTAGTACAAAATGATTGTGCTATGTGTGCTTGTATATCCAGATACACCATAGTCTGATATGCAATATTTAATGGAATTTGAACATTACCTTTATCTGAATATATTGGTAACTAAATGGCTGCTGGCAATTATTCTTCACACAGTGCAGAATCTTTGTTTTCGAAAAGGTTTCTTATATAATCCAGTTGTTTTTCTAGCTTCTCAATGCTTCAGGATGAAAATAGAGCAGCACTCTGGCAGATATTACAAAACAGAAATACAAGCCAAATTTTTTTGATGTTCCTGTCACAGGGCTGGATAGGGTACAATAGTAGGAGAGTAACACTCAGAAGCAGTCCTGCCGCTGTCTACTGACCTGAATACAAACAAATCAGGAACCATGCCAGTATTCCTATTTCTGTGCCCTTTCCCTCCTCCCCCAGCCCTCAGGAAAACAAAATATATATAACAAAAAAAAGCAAAACCCAGAAAGTTATACAATTATAACGTGTTTTCTCCTCCTGTGGTGTGTTTCTTTGAGCTTTAGACTAGCAGACAGCAGTGCAGCAGCAGTGTTTTGGCACACAAAATGTCTCTATTAGTTAAAGCAAACCATACGATATGAGCAACACAGTGTGCCAGAAATCCTTACAGTCAAACTAAAAAAAATCCACAGAGAAAAATACACAAACATAAAGTAGTAGGAGCATCACTATCTCAGTTACTTTACCAAAGATGGAGGGAGGTAGAAGAAACATGGAGGAAAACTACGTTTAAGAATCCCTCGTTAGATTATTCTCAAGCAGGCAATTTTCAATTTAATTTTTTCTCCTTGTTTTTTTTAGTAATAAAAGTAATTCTATTACTTTTTATTTAGATAATGGAAATATTAAGCTTTCATTAAAAAAAACAATATTTATAATACAGATGGTAATGAAGATAATCATGAAAACATCAACTGAGTATAAACCAGGACAGTGATGACTTTCAAATATTGCCGACAGTTTGAAACAGTAACTCCAAAAAAAAGCCCTGGTCCAGTAGATGATCTGGCCCATTTATCTTACTGCCTGGTTAACTTCTCCTTTATCTGAGCTGAATGACCCAAGGGCACCTCCAAACAAACAGGTCTGGATGGACATGCTGGATATGTTTTCAACCCATTGCAAGATGTGCCCAAGTCCCTTCCCTCCTGCCTTCCACATGCTCTGCTCTCTACAGACTGTGACCCAGGTGTACAAGTCAGATGAGATCAGTGGTGTGTTCCAAGAAGGACTGTGATTTCAATGATTCTATGACAAGTCTGCAGAGAATACACCTGTAGGACTTTTCAAAGACAGACTCTTAACCTCATCTGATGTCCTTTGTTCCCATGAGCAAAGGAGTCTAAATTTTAATAAAACAGCTTTTCTCTCTTCATAATATCTTTGCACAAGACAGGACAATATTTTTAGTATAATTTAGATTGTGGTTTTAAGTAGATACATCCAGCTTATTTGCACAGACAGAGGGGTTTTAGTATACATTTTACAATAACAGAAACAGTTACAGGTATAATTATGCTGATATACACCAACAAATAGTTGTTTTTGTAGAAAAAAAAAATTGTGTTGTGTACATTATTTCCCTAACTAAGGAAGCTCCAGGAGCAACTTAGATCTCTGGGGCAATCCCTCCTCCCCTGTATTTCAGCTCTCCTTAAGCCCTGAAATGCTCAAGAAAAGAATTACAGGGATAAGCCAGGCAAAAACTTAAACCAGGACAGCTGTTGTAGAAAGATTTTGAGGGGCAAAGAACAGAGTTCATATCTCAAAAGATTTTTTTTTTTTTTTGGTGGGGATTGATCTCAGTTATATTTTATTTCTTGCAGATTATATAAAGAATATCCTGTCCCTGAAGCAACTGGTTCATTCCCTGCAGCCCAGAGTGTTCGGACATGACCCCAAATTTCAAACTTCTCAGTCTTTATTATTTTTCATCCCATTATCTTCCTACTAACATGATCCCCACTAAGAAATCGAAAATGACAAACCAGAAAAGAAAAACACCAGACAGAGAACAAAACAAAGCAAAACAAAAAAGCTGCAAACTCTCACAAGAAAGCACAGTAGAGCTGATCTTGCTGGTTCTGTGCTTTCCTCTTTGCGTGATTTTTTTTTTAGTTGCCTTGTCTGGATTACAAATGAATCAGACCTTTTATTCTGCTTGCATGGACAACAGAACAATGGGTTTTGTTTGATTTCTAAGAAACTTGATAGTTAAGGTGATAAAATACTAGGAACATACAAAACTCCTTCACTAATAATACTCTGATAAAGAATATTACTCCAATTTCATAATACCAACAATTTAGCCTTTTACACATTTATTTTTACACATAACCCTCCAACCCAAAAAAAACCACTATTACAATTCCACCTCCACATTTGCCAATACAGCAGCTGAATGTTGTATTAAATAGCCAAACCTTTCTCTTCAAAACCTACATGTAACCCAGAAGCCAAAAGTTCTGGCTGCTCACTAACAGCTTCACAATACAATGATGTGCTGTCAGTACAAATATCTAACTTCAGACAATCTGGGAATGGCATAAACTAGGTTTAACTTGGCAGAAAGATGACAGTATGTGGAAAACTGTGTTGATTTTGGTGTTCATGTATTAGCTATCACATATATGTTAACACATACAAAAGCATAAATTTCTGTATAAATAAAATAGACCAAAAAAAGCATATGTAGAAGAAAACGCTAAAGTTCAAATACATAGACATATATATATATAAACATATGTGTACATATGCTTAATGCAGTTATACTGCTATACGTAGTATATATATAAATAATCTGCACTGGTTTATATTTGACTTTATAAACTTGCTGCCTAAACTTGCCATAAAATTGGAATGTATTTTGAAAATGCTCTCATATTACTGTAGGGTTCTGAGTTCAAATTGCAATAGCTGAGCTCAGAAAAATAACAACAGAAACACAACACCCTGTATTAAAATACTATTTTCACCACCAACTATGCAGTAATAAATTGTGAACATGACCTCATATGTTCAATTTTAAAACAAATTAAAAAAGAAATAACACATAAGTATGATAGTGGCTCATAAAGCAAATAAAATGTTAAATAGGATTGATGTATACTTTTTTTTTTATGGTTACTTGATTCCCTCAAGTAGCAGTGACCTCCTTGTTTAGCTATTTGGTGTAACACTGCACAAAAAGAATGTTTATCCTTAAGAAAAATAACAAACCCCTTTCCTCCAATATCAACTTATCTTTATACAGCTTACATTATAAACCAAATCTAATCTGACAGTGTCCCTGTAAACCTTCTCTGAAGTACTGAAATACAGATTATAGTTAGAATCTGGGGGGGTTGAGGGGTATGAAGAAGGTATTAGGATTTTCACTTTTCATCTCTGCTTTAGAATCACTCTTTTGACAAAGTCTGTGTGAACTCTTTTCAGATGCTTCAACATATTTGTCAGACCACTGCACAGCAATGCAGAGCATATTAATTCTTGGCAGAAGTGTTTTTTCTCCAAGGAACATCAGGGCACCTTCTGTCCTGTAATTAAACTGAACCTGCTCTTGGATCTGTTTATCCAAGCTTATGCCATCTTTTGACTGACAATCCTGTGGTGATGTCTACTGCAATGCATCAGATGCTGTGATGAGGTGTGACCCGAGCAGGGGCTCAGGTTCAGTTTAATCTGGGCACCAAAGACAGAGCACAGGGCAGCTCTCATCCCACCAGCATTTTAGTGCTGCTGTCACCAGGGCACGGAGAAGGGGTGAGGAGGAGTGTGATATAACGATTCACAGTATAAAGATATGCACCTTTTTGCATGTGAGACTGTTTTTAAGGGCCACACAAGCAGGCTGGACAGTTTAAATTTCTCCAGAAGGGCTTTATTGCTTTAAGGTTGGGAATAAGTGTTAATGCAGGTAAGAAGAGTGGGAAAATGGACTTTTGTTAGAGATTAATCAGTTTTGGGAAAGGACAGTGTCGATCACCTTCAAGAGAAAGATTTTTTTCCATATTTTGGAAAAAAAAACAAGCAAGCAAGCTATGGATTATGTTTTGTTTGGACATTCTGCCTCATGGCATCCCTTCTCTCTATTTGACCCCACCACTATATCCCCAGGATCCAGGGATCTCTTTCTAGTTGAAGAACACGGTATCTTAAACTTTTTTCTGACACAGAGTGTGATTTCATTAATAGCCAATGATCCATTCAGCACAATAGGTCTGAGAATTTAATTTAGCATTCAAGAAATCAGATCCATTTGAGGAGCAGAATTTAAACACACGATTGGCTTCAGGCCTATGCTTAAATCAATAAACTTTAATGAGACAAAGTTTAATGGCTTTCTTCAATCAGGGCAAAGGTAGTCTGTGTTGAGGGCTTGCAGCTTTAAGCCTAGACACTAACATTATTTTAAGATTTAAAAATCCATTTAAAATACTGCAGTATTTAAGTAGGCTTTCAGAACCAATGCATCCTATAATATATGAATATTAATGCTATGAATTATGCAACCAAAAAATCAAATGTTTAAAAGGGCTGAAGTAACACATTAATATATTGTGTCCAATCTTGAGCATAAAGTAAAAATACAAACTTGCTGAACTGAAATTTATGGTAATAGACTTTAAAACCATTTGGTTACATATTTTTTACCTTCTTTCTCCTTATGCATTAACTGAACTTTTCTTCCAAGTAACTTTAGTTGCTTAAGTCCAAGACAACTTGTATTTATGTAGAATAAGAAAATGAATCTTAACCTCTCAGAACATATTCAAATGAGAAATTCACTAGTTTTCAATTTTATTTTTCTCTGAAAACTGATTACATTATTAAGACCTGGGAGGACAAATGAACCTTCTGATACTGACTGTTTTAAGGTGTGGGGTTTTTTTTAATCTAGTTTTCTCTGCACATTTTCATTCACCAGTAAAAATGCCATACGCAAATAAGAAATGCTCTTAATTTGTTTGGGACCTCTGTAAACTATGAAAAGACAGAAACTCTTTTTAAATGCAAAACTTAACCTTAGGTATAGCTTTGTGAATGGCATATTGATAGTAAAATTCAATGTCTTATTTAATTATTAACTATGATATTATTTTTATTGCATTCCAGCTCTTTCACAGATATTCACACTACTTAAACACCCCTTTCCCAGATGTATCTCCTCAAACAGATCCAATGTGACACCACTTGACTCCTGTCACCCTCTCCTTAAATTTTGCACTGATATTGTAGAGAAGCTTGGGACCTATGGAAAGGGCAGCCCTGGCCATGCTATTCAGAGACACAAGAACCACAGTATCTCCTCTTTCTGCTTCTTCTCTTTAACGTTTGGTGCAGTGTTGTGGGGCCATACCAGAAACACAGCCCTGATGAAACAGTGCAGCACCTTTCCCCAGCACTCCTTACCGTTAAATGAAATGGGGCATGACATCTGGGGAGGTGGAAAGCTTTGCTTACTGTTTTATCCGTAAAGCACTAAAGGCTTAAAAAAAAAAAGGGCCTTTTTTTGTTTAAACTTGAAAGATGGTCATTATTTTTTCTGAAATGTACTAAAATAAAATCTCCAGCTGAGCTGCAATTTTAGTAAGCTATCTGGCCTACTCTGTTATGCCCCTTATGCAACTAAGCTTAAGCATCTTAATGAACTTTAATGTTAACCTAAATGCTTAAAAAACCAATACATATAAAAAATCCAGAACCAGAATAAAATCCTTCCGAACTAAGTACATTTTTTCACTTTCCCCTACAAACACTCTATATAGTTTCCAGGCAAATTACAGGTATATATAGGCTACAAGCAAATAGGTCTTTTCAACATAGTACATGTCTGCAAAAACAATAGCTTACCTAGGGAAAAACTCATTACTGGTAAGCAATCCCATTTTAAGATCTCTAAGGAGGTAAACTATCTAAAAACAATATCTAGGTAATAGCTACCTATTTATCTGCTATACTGGAAATATATTTGCTTTTTTTTAAATTTATTTTTTCTTTCCCGATTCACTTTCTATCTGAGCTTCATAGGTTAATTAGGAGTTAAACACATTGTAAATTAAAATCTGGAGCTCTTTTGAACTTTCAGATTCCCATAGTCCAGGCAAGTTTGCTTATATATGCTATGTTTCTATTCCTCAAATATCCTTTAGAGAAGGCTAAAATTTTCCAGTTCACAAGAAAGCATGTGATTAGATAGTTTCACTGTTCAGTGTTCTGAGATATAATATTTTGCATTTTGAAAATTTTGGAAATTTCTTATATTTTAATTCTGATGACTTCTGTTTTGGTTTGATGGAATTTTTTTTTTTTTCTGATCCGTGATCTTTAACATATTTCCTGATTTTACAGTGTAAGCAAATGCAAATGAGGAAAAATGTTTTTATTCTTGGTTCTTTTAAGAGTTTTTGGAACTAAATAAGGCAAATATATAATCCACATGCCAAATTATTTCTGTTTTAATGCTCCATTGTTTTAATAATTTAATCAGTAATAATGGCATATACCTAATTATTATGCTATGGAGAAAAAAAGGTTTAAAAAAAAAGAGGATCAAAGTTAAAATATAATTAAAAACACAAGAGAAAAAAAAGCTTTCTTTGTAAGACAAGAAATCTACAAAGAGAAGAAAAATTACAAGCTACGGGCAGAGATTCCTCAGTTAATTTAATATCTGTTTAAGACATTATTTTTAAGTATACAATTTATTTATTGCCACCATATCCAGTGCCATGTGTATATCTATGTAGGATAAATGTAAAATTTTTATCCCTGTAGATGATACTCATAATTAACTACCTAAGAACCAAGAAGCAGCAAGAAAAACGAGTACTCATAATATATCATTTCTCATTTCTCTGGTATTTTGTGAACACTGAATAATTTTGTATTTTGTATTCTAAGTCAGGCTTCATTACTGAGTTAAAGTTAGCACTTACACTGCTTTGTAAGTGGCTAACAATCATCAGTATTTTTGTTTAAACCCAACCTGTAGCTGTAATTGTGGAGGAACAGTTTTTCTTTAAATTTATACATACTTGAAAAAAACAAGAGTTGATCCACATGCTGCAGGCAAGCTTGACATAACTATAAATTCTAGCACAGCTGAAATCTAGCCCTGGCAAAGTGTATTCATTCAGTTCTGTCTAAATATTACACCAAATCCAAGGCTTCTCAAAATTAAAAAATTATTTTTTCCTTCAGCATTCCTTCTCTTTTTCAGGCTCAATCTTTTCCCCTTCTGTCTTTAAATGTCTGGGGGATAAATAAAAAGATGGACCTCATCAAGTTTGTCTAAGTCTTCAACGTAAACTGCAAATAATTAAGCAGACACAAATATTGGCACATACACATAAATAACACAAAGAGAAGTCAAAATGTATACAGGAAATAAAATTAATCTTTATTTAACAGATTAAAAAAAGGACTTTGCAGTCCTTGCTTTAGGAAATATGCTTAGTTCAACACATCAATCATCAGAAAATTTATCAAGTTTTGGTGTTTGAAATAGGCTATGTGGTTAAGAAGAATAAGAGCCTATTTGATTTCTAAAGTGCATCTTCCAGGTAGCTCAGGGATCAGAATGGAGCAACCTTCCCTCAGAATTGCAGAGACAACAGGAAAGCTTATCACCCTGTCTGCTTCTACATGGGGTGCCTCTTTCAAGTAAGATAAAGCTAATCAAAGCCTCAAGCATTTGTGGCAGGAGACAGCGAATTAAACATACAAAAACCACTAGGTGGTCTTGTCTTTGTAAGCAGAAATTATTTGATGTGTGCCTTTATATTTTAATTGAAAGAAAATTCAGAGATACTGCATACAGCAAAGAGAAAGATCACTGTAATATACGAATCAAATTGTGTGTAGTCTTAGACGCGTGTCTGAAATTGATAAGTATTAGATAGAGGATTTTTCACCTTTGCTTTTCTCTGTCGTCCTTGCTGCTTAAAATGAAGCTATTTCAGTATCGATAAATAAATGTGTTCCCCAGGGCATAAGCAATTCTCATTCACCTCCACTACACTGTCGGCTATCACAATGGATTGGCTGACCGCACAATTCTGATTTGAAATCTCAGTTTCAAGAAAGGATATTAAGCTGCTTTGAGTTGTCATAAAAATTGCATTTCTAAGAGAGATAGGTAGGTTTCAGATTCCTAAATAGTGCTGCAACAGGAGCACTTTAGAAACTGTAATGGAGCTATAGGACTCAGTATTCAAAATTGTTGAATTGGAATGATCACATCATTTATGAAAACACATACCTAGATGTCCTTGACCATTTATGACAGCAGTAATGAGAGCAAACACAGCCAGCTTCAATTTAAACATGAATAAATATGAACCTTTCTGACATCAACTGTCCTTCCTTTGACAGTTTCACTATATACTAACGTAAAAACCCACACCACTATTCCAGAACAGATTTCATCTTAAAAAAACAATCAGGCTCTTTATTGTCAGCACAGAAGAGCTAAAGATGCTATAAAATAATAAAACACTTTTATTTCTTCCTGCATTTCAGTAATTGGAAATAGTATTGAATCTGGCTGGTGTGGCAGGGCTTGCAACCATACTGTTGATGAATGCCAAAGTGGCAATTGTGTTATATACTTACCTACAACAACTGTATATTTAATACAGACTAAGATTTGTGCTGGCATGTGCACAATCAGTCAGATTTGTATTGCATATATAACCATCACAAAGGAAGAAGAGACACCAGAGTCCAGTTCAGCACACCCAGAGTCTGGACTATTGTCTGTGAGGGTCTGACTTTCTCCATTCTCTAAACAGGTCATTTAGAGGACTAACCTCTTTGCACAGGCATCTATAGATAAGTGGTTTAAATTGTCGGTTTTTTTCACTTCAAACTGGGTAAAAAGAACTGGGTTCACATACCTCTTTTTTTATCTGTGTTTCCTGGGTCATTAGAAGAGCTTGTCCAATTCCACGTGGCATATTGCACCGATCTGTGTTAATTAGAGGTAAACCCCCAGGTCTTGTTTGAATACTCACCAACAAGAAATTTTAGGAAGAAATATGCCATTTCAGGTTACTATTTCCTACTTCCTCTATTGAATTAATGGCTTCAGCATTACCTTAACATTGTGTTATCTGTGACAGCATCAAACCCTAAAGTTGCTGATGAGAAATTGTGCCACTCAAAACAAATCAAACTCCCCCTTCTTTGTCATTACACCCTGAACCTACAGCCTATGCACTCAGGTTCCTAAGCCATTTGCAGCCTCCCACAGTAAGGCTGTTCTTTGGAGGCACAGCTCCTTGGAAAATAACCCCATATTTTGTCTTGTTTTCCTATTTCCTTTTCTCTGACCCTTGGTCAGAGTAAATCTGACCCTTGGCAGAGTGAATCTGTTCCTTCACAAGATTCTAATTTGAGAGAAGAAGAGTTGTAGCCCCAAATGTGTCTTTCCTCCAGCTCATATTTAGGTTCTTCTGAAGCTGTAGTCTGCTGTCCTGCTCTGTGGCTATGCTCATGGATAATCCTCATGCCTTCTGGAAGGAGTCTCTAAATCTTCAGTTTCTTCTAAACATCATGTTCCAGTGAAGATTTGGATATCAGTAACAGCTATTAACTTTCCCTCACAGCCCTTGTTCACTTTCACCTTCCACAGGTTCCACCAGCTGCCACTTGCTCCCTACTATGCCATGAGTTCAAGTAATTCTAAATCGTAGTTCTAACAGTGGAAACATAGCCTGTGATACACTTTAGTTCTGCTCTCTAAAGAGCTTTGCTTTATATGGTTTGCACTGTTAGGTGGTTGTATGCATAACACATACACAGTTCTCTTGTTTACTAATCCATTTTTACCATCAATATTGGAGTTTGGGTTTCCGGATTATGGAGTTCATTTCTATCTTTTTCCTAAAATGAAACTGACCTAATTCACATATTTTGAATGGATGTTTTCTCTTGTATTCTCTTAATAGTTTCTTACAGACTTGCCAAACTTTAAAGCAGAGGGGCTTTTTTCCCTGTGTTTTGGGGTCTTTTTTTGGTCTTCTTTTTTCTTTTCTTCTGGCAAGGCGAGCAATACTTTGCAATCAGCTTAGCATATAATACATTTTCTTCTGAAATAATTGATGTATATCAACTTTATACATAAAACATGACAAAAGCCCATCAGCTATACTTTGCAGTCAGGAGATTAAAAATAAAAAATATTGTTAAAATGTTGATTGGCAAAAATGTCCTAGTTATTCAACTAGTTTGCATCAGTGTCTTTTCAATGACAACTAAGCTCTTTAAAAAGTCTCATTCTGTTTGATAAAAAGTCTTTTTCAAGATGAGCTTGAATTTACACTTTCAAATTCTGTTTTTGAAGACTTTTAAAATGTTTGTTCATTTGAAACATTGCATCTAATCTAGTAAGACACATAAGCTAAGCAAACAACTTCTAAAATAATACATGTACATCGGCAAATCAAAATACCATCTTAGCATTGACATTAAAAATATTTTTACTGAATTAATGAAATAAAGATTTTAGAGTTTAGATGACTTATGAATGTGCATGTGTGTATATACTTAATCCCACTGTGATTTACAGATGATGAGCAGTACTACACAATTCAACCCATCAGAATTATTGAGCAAAGACATGTAGAAACATCCTAGTCAATATGAATAGGCATAGTACAATTAATTTCTTAGTTCTAGAATTAGTATCAATATGGCAACATCTATAGAAACTAAAACCATACTAATCTACAGACCTGTGCTTGTCTTGCACCCAGATAGTAAATTGCATACTTTTGCTTGTGCTTAAACTAATAGCGCAAGAAATAAAAAAAAACATATTGCAGAAACCATCATCATGATGATATACAAGTAATATCTAAAATGTCTTCTCCCCTAAATCCTAAAGAACTCATTATTCTTATGTGCATCTAGATGTTATGTAAAAGTGAATATAAAATGAATATTACAGGAGTTATTAGAAATGTGCACACATTCTTGGAATGATACATTTGAGATGAGATAGCTGAACAAGAACCAGAGCTAGCTGGTATATAGTGTAAGTCATCCTTTGCGTAAGAACTAATAACAGAACTGTCTATGAAACCAAAGTGACAATTGGCCAGTTTCTGAATATAATAGAATAATTATAACAAACAAATTTATCATGCAGAAATTTCAATTAAGGTTCCTGAATGTTCAAAATATGTTCAGACAATTAAAAATAATCACAAAAACATAGAACTAAACCATAGGACTAAGGGTACTAATCGAATGCTCTGTGAACTCTGGCAGGCTTGCAGCCATACCCATATTCCCAGGGAGACTTTTCCAGTGATCACCCATCCTCTAAGTGAAAAACCTTTTCTTAATGCCCAGCCTGAACTTCCTTTGGTGCAGCTACATTCCATCTTGTGTCCTACTACCAGTCACCAGAGGGAGGAAACCAGCCCCTCTGCCTCCTCCGTTCTCCTCGAGGAACGTGTTGACTTCAGTGGGGGCACCTTGCAGCCTTTTCTCCAAGCTGAACAAACCAATCAACCTCAGCTGCTCCTCTTGCCTTCAAGACCTTTCACCCTCTGACACTGTTGAGTCAGGGACAGGAAGAAAGGATTCCAGTCTTCAGAAGGGAATCAGAAGGCATTTAATGAAATTAGCAGGTCTTTTTATGATGTGACTCACTAAGGCGAGACTTGACTGGTCTCAAAGTAAAAACCACTCACACCGTTGGTGAACTATGAATAGCACACTGTGGAGAATCATATCTGTAAACAACAGTTACAGAAAGAAAGATAATAATTGTTTTAATTATTTTCTCTAAGTTTCCCACAGCTTCTCACAGCTTTCCAAGAAAATCTTGGGAGAACTATGTCTCCCTCTGTTCAGAGGATATGTGACTACCACAACCCTCCTCTGGGCACACTCTAACAGTCTTTCTTATACTTTGTGTGTCCAAATCTCCACACAATACTGGAGGTGAGGCTGCAGCAGTGCAGTGTAGAGTGGAACAATCACTGCCCTCAACCGGCTGCCATTCCATGCCTTGTACGTCATGAAGCATTGTTTGTTGGGCCTTTTGGCTGACAGGGAACACTGTTGATGCATGTTAAACCTGCTATCAACCCAAATCCCCGAGATCTCTTTCCATAGTTCTGCACTCCAGCTTCTCATCCCACAGTTTGCTTGCATAACCAGGGTTATCCTCTCCCAGGTGCATAATCTGGCCCTAGATCTTGTTAAAACAAAATCTTTCTGAATTATGATTTCCAAATAACATGGTCAGCTTAGAGTAGATGGTGGATTTATCTTGACCAAGCTCTGAGGCAAGAAATTTCAAGAAAATAATCTCAGAAGAGACCTTCCCAGCTCTGTACTAAGTAATATAGCAACCTTATATACTCAACATTTTGATGAACTATTCAAATAGACAAGCAATAAGATTTGTTTATTGGTTTATGATGGATAGTAGGATTTTATTAGAGTTGTGACTTGAACCATGATTTCTCTGTCCACCCTTAGGTTTGCTCACTCTTTTGCTGCAGTATACTTGAATCACTTAGCAATAATAAATACTGTAAAAGTCCAATTCAGCAGACATTTTTTTGGCAACCACTGTAGCATGAATCAAACCTTCACAGTTTCTTAAGGATTCTAAAAAAAGGACTAAACATGCAGTTTAGATGTTGCTAGAAGTTGTTGTGATGAGACCCTGTTTTTTGGCCTCTGTTCAGATACTCGGGGAATATAAGAAATTAATTTAAGTTTCTATCAAATGTACAGCCAATTTGAGATGGCAGCAGAAAAGGAAATACCAGGAATAAAAGGAATATTTTGCAATATTGAAACTACATTTTTACCTCACTAGTACTTATACTTTGTTTTGATTTTTTTTTCCAGTGAGATTGACCAGAAAAAAAGGGGAAATATTATAAAATAAGGGGAAATATTATAAGATCTGTGATCCTGTAGATTCTCATAGATAGTAGTCATCACAAATTCATTGAAAACACCAAATCCACTTATTAGGTAAAGATACAATTCAAGTATATTCCTATTTCTCTTAATCAGTACTTCCAATGAGGGTATACTTTTTTTTTTTTTTTTGCTGCTATTGCAACCACTAGGTCATACAATACAATTGTATACAATTTCTGCAGTAAAATACAATACAAAGGGAAGAAGGGAGCAAAGAGTATCCAAGTAAAAAGTTTTTCCTTCTCCAGTGTCTTTTTCACATTAATTGGTATTAACCCCTGAGAGAGGAGTGTTTAGATCTGTCACTTCACCATGCTGTTACATAACTAATTAATACTAATGGTGGAGCTGCGAACTCATCAGTCTAAGCTATTAAAATTAAAGCATCATGAGCTATCACACCCTGAAAAAGAAATAAAACATTTATTATCAATGAGAAAGTCAGAGCTGATCCTCCCTTTTTCATTTCTAAGGAAGAGGGCAGTGTTGGATTTAATTTACCAAAAGAAATAGGACTTCCTATCTGTACTCTAATCTATGACTGGATCTCCTCTTTCAGCAGCATGAAGTCCAAAGCAAATGGTAGAATATATTTTATTAAAGTACAGTCATTATCACAGTTCAAATAATTCTGAGATGTCAAAAAAAACAGAAGAAAATTTGTGAACTGTAGAGTGACACTGACACGGGCAGCTGATGCACAATGAGAACAGCCTAAAGGAGGACCATTTTTGGTGCTGTTTTTAAAGAAAGCATCTGGGTTTTCTCATGTAGCAAAAAAACCCAATGAATTAGGGAAGAACTATTGCTAAAAATAATCATTTAACTGCTGGTTTTAAGATGAGGAAATTAAACTAGCTGTTTGGATCTCTGACTAGTCAAATGTAGAGATTCTGACAAAGGAAGCATGAGTGAAATGTCTCCTGTCCAATGCTTGTCCCTTCATCCAACTTACCAATGGAGACAAAATTTAAACCCCAGTGATGTCAGTGGCAGTCTTCTTTATTATTGCATATACAGAGTAATGACTACATTCAAAAGCAGGGCAAGCACAGGATGTGCATGTTTTAAAAACCCTGAAATTGTCACAGTGGAAAATAAACAGCCAGGGAAAACTGGGGAACCAGGACATGCTTATGACAGGATATTTCTGCCCTGTGAAAAATTTCAGGTAATTAATTTCGGTCATGCTACATGGTATCACCTGAAAGCTGGGTATATTCACACTGCTGTGCTCTGAGAATTGTTACTTACTTGATAAATGTCCACAAGGCCTACAGAAATCAAACAACATTCATAAATCTAAACAGGAGGTGATAAAACCACAAAACTCAGCTTTTAATAAGCAGGGACTTCCATCTTGTAGTTCTTCTGGTGACATTATAGATGTATGTAGCAGAGGTGTCTGTGGAAGCATGATCTCACTGTCCTGAGGATTTCTCCCTAGCAGATAAATTTATTGATTCAAAGCAGAGCAAACTAGCAGAAATTTGCACCAAATAATTTACCAAAAGGGTGACACTTTGACAGAACTGAAAATGAAATAGCAAAATGAGTGGGAAAAAAAATGCGCAGGTAGACCTGGGCATTATACTCTGTAAGAGCTGTGGCTCTATTCAATCTGCTGCAAGTATGTTCTCGTATGATCCTGTTTCATTGAAATGTGAGCCACATGTTCAAGTGGAGTGGCCAGAGAGATCTAGAGAGAGCTGCGGTGCTGATTTAAAGAAGTCTTAGTTGCAACTTAGAAGTCACATTTTGATGTAGCAGCAAGCATGTCAAAAACCAATGACAGGAAAGAACTTGCAACAAAAGGTTACTTGGGGGTAAGGTGTTCCTTTCATTTTCTCTTCGCAAAACCTCAAACAGGCATGGATCAGAGAATCAGAATATCTAAAGAATATATATGGGAAAAAATGAATATAAAATTTAAAAGACTACTAGAAAACAGTATGTTTCACACAGCTATAATTTGTAGCACAAAATTTTACTGATTGTGGCTTGTTTTAGATTTATTTCTTGTGTTAAAATAAGAATAAGTCCTAGCACCACTTTTCAAACCAAATCTGATGACTATCACAATAGAAATAGAGAACTTTTTTAAATCAATCCTTTTGAGTCTCTTTATTAAAAGTGACTGTTCTGAATAATAAAAACATACTTTGTGTGATATTGAAGCTATTCACAGAAATGAAAATTAATAGGAGAAACCTGAATATTGATATATTCTACATTTTTTTACAGTCTTTCAAACGACAAGTGGTAAATTAGATTACTTTTACTTATAGACATCAAAGAACACTGTCTCAGAAAATCTCTGAAAAATGACATTACAAGCACTAGCTATTCTGAACAATCCCAACAGAGAAGCAAGATACAAAATTATGTCACTGCACTGTGAAAGATCTAAGCAACCATAAAACAGGTTCAGAACATACTTGCTGCAGTTCTCCATCACAAGTATTTAATTAGTTGTCTCCATGAGCCCCTGATAAGAGACCTTTCCCATTAGCACAGACTAATCCTGTCTCTGAGAAGAGAGACAGATTCATTTCTGATTTTCTCAAAGCTCTGACCAGAACTAAACTTAGTAGACACAAACATTTCAGTATGTAAGTTAGACTGACAATCCCCTCAAATTAGTTAGCAAGTACCTGTGCTCCCTAGTGTTGGCCAAAAATAGGAGACAGCCTGGTTCTGAAAAAGGGTATAGATACTAAAGTATTTTATTTTATTTTATTTAGAGTTTCTGAAAGCATTGTTCAGAAATTATTACACTTTAAAATGTTAATAACAGGATGAAATATTATAGTGTCAGTCCATTATCCTAAATTATGTATATTCCAAGACAACTTTGTGAACATACAGTGCTAAGTCCAAAGTCTACATTTGCATGTACAGCCATATGTAAGTCAATAACACTATGCCCTTCAAATGAGCAAGTAAAATATTTATGGTGTCACTACACTGCATTTCTTTCCTAAATTATTTACGTTTATAACATAAGTAAGAAAAAAACCCTAACAACCTGGTGTAATTAACAATTTAGCAAATTCTATATTTGGCCTTCTTGGCTGAAGCATGTAGTTTACATATAGCAGTAAATTTTGTTCAGGACACATGAGAGATTTCCTTCCTATTGTTTGATTAGTCCTACTCTTTGGTCTTAATTCATCAAATATTGGAGCAAATTGCAATTTTTCTACGTCAGGTCCTATTCAGAGCTGTTTGAAGTAGAGGGAATGATGCCAACTGAGTTTAGACCAGTTCCTAAATATAGTGACCTTTTTTACAGCACACATAGAAACGATATAAGAAAATTACATGGTGAAATTATAAACATTACAATTAGTGCAAATACTGTAAACGTTGTTGATTTTAAGCCCCTAAATTGTTTATAGAACAAACAAAACTGAATTAATCAGGGAGCTATATCTGAACCTCAATCCCATTCTGGGGCTCAGCGATGGCTGATATGCAGCCTGGTGTTCCGCAGCCAGAATATGAGCCCTCCTGTTTAAAGTTGTGTTTTCCTCACATGCCAAATAGGCAAGATCTTTCCTACTGAATTAACTTCCTATAAGCTAGATCAAAAACTGTCAGGAGTCCTGGGAAGGCAATTCAGAATGTCTGTCTCCATAAAGGAAATAATCTCTCTGAAGTTTCCTAAGAGCTCTTCAGTTTGTTTAATCTTGTCAACCATGCTTCCTCTTTAGTCAGTGAGGAGATAAATCCTAGTCACAATGTGGGAGATGGCAATTAAGAATTCTTCTCTACTTGATGAAGAAAAACTTAATTCCAAAGACAAAAGAGAGGTTTGAAATGATTGAGGTGTCTCTTGGGGTTCTGATAATTTTCTTTTGACTCCAGAGAGTTTCCAAAGTACTGAGATAGAAAACGAAAATCTTTGTTAACTTAGAGTAAGAGCATATAGTTCTGATACAAAATATGCCCAGTAGCAAAATATCCATATCCTAGAATGAAGCTTTTGATTTCTTAAAATATTGTTTCTGCACTTGTGCAATCACTAACCAAACCCTGACTTAGATATCTCTGTTACAAAACAAGCACCAAAACACTGTTTCACTGAGGTTAATGTACCTGAGTATTTAGGTCAAGGTTCATGGGCTCTTGGTGAGTAATGAAACATGGCTGCAGACCTCATGGCTTAAGTCAAATGTAGGACAGTAAACACTGCTGATAAGCAAAGATTTCATGATCAAATTTTCTCCCTTGCACTCCTTCTTTCAACCATGTTTCCTCACTGGCACTCTATATAGTGACATAGAACCCTCAAAAAAAAAAAAAAAAAGGATAAAAATGAAATAAAAAATTAGATTCAGTATATAAGAAAATACACAAGGTATGGGTATGTTTATATGGATTTCTTCTTTTTCTTTCTGAATTCTATGATCTTAGCATGCAAAACATAATATTGTCACCAAAGGATCTGGGAGTGCTGGATGACAGCCATCTGAACATAAGTCAGCATGTGCCCAGCTAAGCAGCTTTTAGAACCACTGGAAAATTACCTCCTCTCTGTGTGATTTACTCTTAGTTTTCACTTCTCTCTCTATTACTCTGGGCAACCAAATTTTGCTTTCAGCTTTGTCAGGTCACTAAAATGCTAAGATAAACTTTGCAAGTTCTGCATTCTTTATTTCTATGACTACCATATACAAAAACTTTAGCTTGTAATTACCACAATACGTATCTCATTCATCTAGCCAGGTTACACACGTGAGAAGAGCACCAAGTACTCTTCATTCTAATCAGATAAGTTCTGAGAAGGCTTTCTGGTAATTCTTTTCTTATAATTTGTTTTAAGGTACTGATTGTGTGTATATGCATGTGTGAGTAGCAGTTTAATATTAAAATGAATAATAATATTGTGTACAAATAAATGATAATTTTGTCTAGGTTTTATTTTAAAATTAAATTATATTAAAATATCTCAATATCTGAGTAAGCTCCAATGGATCTGTCATGGTCCATTATGCTCCAAAGTAGCCGTTAGGGCCTATTATGTCAATTATCATACACATCCATGACAGATTGGAGGTTTTTTAGGTTTTTTAATTTTTTTATTTTATTTTTTTAATGTTAATATTAAAATGAAGCCAAGAAGGGTCTGAATCACTCATGATATTTAAATGCAGCAAAGAGCTGTTCATTTGGAGGCTACTTCCTGAAATCTAACTTGGGTCAGAGGTAGCATAAAAATTCTGTTCAGTGATGTGCAAAAAAGAGGCTTAGTGTGTCAAAAAATCATGTCTGATGCATGGAAGTTCATGGAATTTCTGAAATTTCCTTCAGTAATTACAGAATTAGGTCCTTTCTTCAAGGTTCAATATTTCATGTTGCAGCAGGACAAATACTACTAAGATTGAAACTGATTGCACAGCCTTCACCATGTTTCTTTTAGTTGCTACACTACTTTGTATCATGGTTTTCTTATGTTAAAAAAAAAAGGCAGAATGAGAAAAAATACAGAAAGGTGAAAATGATGATAAGAAGTATGGGATTTTTTTGTATGAGAATGGTTTAAAAAATTGGTTTTCACCATTAGAAAGAGCTCTATGAATAATAAAATAAATTAGTGTTCTTTTTTCCAGTGAATTGTGGTTTACTCTGTGGGACTTGAGCATAAAGCAGGTTTGAAATACAAAGATTCACACGGAAACATGTAAAGTCAAATTCACTAATCTAGTAATTAGTAATCTGAGCACAACTACAGTTTCAAGATATCCAAAACAGCTTAATGCCAGAAGTTGGAGAAGTATTCTTCAGATCTCTACTACTAGTCTTTTGAAATATTAGGTCATTGAATAGACTAAATTTCAGGTTTGTGACTCATAAGTTCTTGTGACTGTGCTGGCACAGGTGAGGGCATATTCTTACCTCCAATCTTCCTTTCATGCCAGTAGTTAGCCTGGCTTCCGCATCACTATGGAATTACTGAATTACTAAACTCTCAGTTATACAAAGAAACTAAGAAAAGAAAAGCCAGGCAAGGATACATCTCAATCTTCATAGCTGAGAAACCTGTACCTTATTAAACTGTCTCTACAAAAAGGAAAAAAGAGAAAGCCAAATAAACAAAAAAATAACCCCCAAAAAGCTTACAGAATATTGTTCATTTCATCCAAAAGTAAACATGTAAAATTGATGAAAGGAATCGTGACCTTAAAGGAAATACTTTTCTCATTGATTACAATATTAGCTTGATTTAACTAGCAAAGCCAAAAATGGTTCAGCTGGCAGCTTTGAGATTTTCATTAATATGGAAATTTTCATCCATACCATAATTTTCATTAAGGTAAACACACATGATAGAATACATGCAGAATACTCATAACCTTTGACATGTGATGTAGACACGAGAAACAAAATACACCAATGTATGGACAACAGAACTGACCTTAGACCATCCAAACTGACAGGTTAGGAGTGACATTCAGACACCTAAATGTAGGCATACAGTGTCATTTATTTGTATCGTGCTAAGCCAGACATGATACTCAGCTTTGGTACCAGAGTGCACGTGTCTCTGTAACTTCTGTGCCCTACCTGGGTGGCCTGTGTATGCCTTCAATATCCTAAAAGACCTCCAGTGACACTAAGTTCCTGTGCTTAGGCAACTGAATCTTGCCCAGGACGTCAACATTCATATTGGAAATGTCTAAAGTTAGCTTAAGTGAATCCAAGCACTAATGATTAAGGACAGGTGAAATAACCCCATGTTTTGAGTCACTGATCGTGCATCTCTTACATCAATCTCCAAGGTTTTACAAAGATAATGCATGTAGCCCTCCTGTCTAGTAGGACAAAATCTTTTCAATGAAATCCTCTCCCATTAACATCAACAGCAAATCTCTTTTAGCTTTTAGTAGGTTGTGCTTTCTTTAGTTGTCAGACCAGGCACAACAGAACAAGCAAAACACTTCAAATATGGTTTTTCCTCTCCACACACTTTGTTTTGGAGAAAAAAAAAAGAAACAAAAAAAACCAAACACAAAACTAATATTGTTAGATAAGCATGTCACTCATGTTCACTTTTTCACTCATACAGCACTAAGTTAGCAATAGAAATGCTATAAATATTTTCTGATAATTTACTGGAAATTATGCTTCTAAACAGTTAGATAAGAGGGACACGATAACTCAAACCCTCTGCAAAAGGATACATTTGTCCATTTAACTGTTTTAATAAAATCCTCTTTATTGACAACCACCATTGCAGAAATAATGTGATTAATAGTGAAATTGTTGTTAAGTGTTTTATGCAGGTGAACACAAAGATTGCAGCTATACTGGCCTCTTGGCTTAAGCTAAAAGGGTTCGTGCCTTTCCCCCACACATTTCTGAGAGTAAAGCATAGTATTGCCCTTTGTGGTTCATTTAATGCTGAAAATTTCTTTTATTTTGCTTGCACATAGTATAATACGACAATTATGTGACACATTAAAAAAAAAAATTATGACAATGCTCGCACTGTATCCAAATGTGAAGAGATCTGCAGTCATTTCAAATGGGAAACCTGCTATTAGCTCACACAATGGATTCCCCAGCTGAAAAGAAGACATAAATTGGAGGGAATCAAGCATTCACCGCCAGCAGATCTGCTGCTTGTGTTCACTGATGAGATGTAAATGTGCTTAGCAAGAGTACAGCATCAGAAGAGGACCATGAAATTATAATATAGTGACTGTAATGAGAATGGGTTAATTTGTAGCATTTCTTATTCTAATTATGGTATTTGACACATGGGAACAGAACCATTTTCAGCCATTTTCTTTTCTTGTTACTACCCCTTATTACAAGAATGAGAAACAAGAGCAATCTGCGTGTTCTTCTACTCTGTGAAATACCGTAGCACGCTGCACTATTTTGACCCTTTCAATATTCTGTATAGGCAATTTGAAAGAAGAGAGTCCAGTTATAGTCTCAGCAAAGAGCATTTAATGAATCCAGAAAAAGTATAATTTGTATGGAAATAGCCTGAATTATTTTTTTAAGTGCACAAGAATGTAAGGGGGGCAAAATAAAAACAAGCCAGCAACAAAACTCAAAACCTAGAAAACAGAAACAGCATAGCATTTCTCTATCTCTAGCACAATGATTTAATGAGAATTAAAATCTGTATGAACTTATCCTATTCTCAGAGTGATGGGATGCTAGTTCCATCTTGCAATGTGTAAATTAGCTATGCAGACATATTCTCTTTGTAAGGAGATGTCCAGCTGGTGAAAAATATCCTGTTCCACACAATTCAGATATAAATGCATTATTTTGACAGGGAATAAGTATATAGAGGTTAAGATATTTGCCACTAAAACCAAATGGATGCATTTTGTAACAATGGATACAAAATTATATCCACAAAGAACACGGAGACATGGAATTCATATTTCAGTGAATAAATTCAAATTCTGATAACACAGAGATGGGTTTTTTTGCCAAAAGTGTCTGACAGAAGCTTCTCGGATATTAGGTAATTTTGTTTTAAAAAATCAACTTTTAGTTTACCTTCCTGCTTGGTAACAGTTATTTGAGGGTAATTGTATTTATGTGCAGATATGCATGTTTTGGACAAGTGCAAATTAGCTCCGCTGTTGTGAGTTGCTTCTGGTACTGAGTATCCTGACTTGACTTTAAAATATAAATATAGAAAAGGTTATTGTCCTTAAAACTCACAACTCTGAAAGTGTGTTATGGGTGAGGATAAGTGAAGGGAAAATGAAAAAAAAAAAGGCAACAAAGTCCAAAGGTTTTCCTACCAAACTGTCTTTAATGAGGACGAGGAGGACACTTGTACTTTGAAGACTCTTTCATTGATGAGAGCAAGAAGTAAGATCAGATTTTTATGGGAGATTTGTAGGATTTAATAAATCTTCATTTGAGCATTCAAATCATTCAGGCTATTTTTAGTTTCAGACTTGGCACATTGAAACAGCTGAAATGAAGGCATATGTTCTCAAAGGTGATTCAAAAGTTGTCAATAGTCGGATTCTCACCAGGGATTCTCACCAGGGAATTACAATTCCTGTGCTTCTTCAGTCTGTATTTGAATCACGATGGAACTTAGATAAAACATCATGCATCTAACTGCTTAGCTAAAGATTGATCTAAAGATATCTGAGTGCTTCTGTTTAGGATAGAAGGAACTCTGTGATCCAGAATGGCAGTATAAATCAATTTTAGGCTTCTACAGCAATAATCCAGAGCCCAGGGACAGACAAGTTAATCTTTGTTTGAAAGGAAGCTCCCAAATTGCCACAACTCTGAGCTCGGAATTTAGATATTCTGAATCTCACTTACAAATGTTCATGTCCTATTAATTTTTCCCAAGTAATTACAGAATCCAGAGTTTCTTGGATCAAAATGCTAATATATTTTCCAAATGAAATAAATTTAATTTACCTAGCAGAAAATTCATAAACCTAGTAAAATTCATAAATCTAGTAGAAAGAGAGAGGAAAGATGTTATTAAACCTGGGTTGTAGACCTGCCAGGAAAAGGACACATAAATACCCTGATTTCTGGGTATCACAACTAAGTGCACTAGATTGACAGAACACCCACACTGATATACCCCCATAATGATTATACCCACACTGATAATAGAATAATTTCTATGTGAGTGCTCAGTAAAGGGGGTAGCCCAGAAATAGCTAAGAATGAAGGTTGCAGTAAAATAATATCTACAGACAAAAATATTGTATAAATTAATGCATACACAATAGGCATATTCATATGCCCTCACATGCACATGTATGCCATTATATGAATACTGTTATCTTTATACACATTTCAGTTACTTTTCACTGGGTATGTCTTACAATGACACACACACACACAAAATATATATATATATATATATATATATGTATATATATATATATATATATATATATATATTTTGGCCCTACTAAGCTTTCCTAAATATATTTAGTTATTTGAGATGCTTGTCTGGTCTCTATCTGTCACTTGCCAAGGGAATAGATCTCCTGTAGGTCCTATGACTCGGATGCTAAACCAGATGTTTTTAATACACTAAAATACCTGGAATCACAATAGACTCCTGGTTTTTGGCGAGTAGCATGCCAGTTTCCGGGATCAGAATTTGCTGCATATCTCTGCAGCTGTAACTACAGCAGTCATTTTGGCAGGCTTCAGGTACCAAAATGTAAGACAGACAAGGCATTGTGCCCAAACTCTAGCAGCTGATCTCCAAAAGGCTGCATATCTTCCATAAGTTCTGTCTCGAACCTGCCAACTCCATTTAGGTGTATTGGCATCTGAGGTGGCAGAATATACTCATGTTTATGTAGCTGAATCCTGCCCTAAGTCTCTATTAATTATAATAGGAGTGCAGACATCTAGTTCACTTGTACATAATGAGGGAAAAACTTCATTCATTTGGCCTTCTACTTCTTATTAATAGTAATAGTTTGAAGATAGCAAGATGATGATGCCAAGATTTTTTTTTCCTTTTTTTGTCTTTCTTTTAACCCACTTTTATTTAGTTGTATTTAAATGAATGTTGAAGTGAACTTAATACTATTTCTGGTGGAGTAGGTCAAATCAGGATCTATTTATATTTATTCTTATTCTTCTCTCAGTTCACCATTTCTGCTTAAAACACCTTTATTTACAAATTTTAATAAAGTATATGAGGACTAAAAAGAAATAGAACATTATTTTCTATTTGTACAAGTTCATACAAATATAATTTCATGTCTTTCTTATTAAATAGATATGTCATATTAAATGCAAAATAGCCTATCATCCATCTTTGTGAATACTTTTTGAATTCAGAAGGGAATATGGCTTTTATAGAGTATATATAAACTAAAGTAAAATATAAAGCTATTAAAACACTGTTTAAATAATAACAGATTCTAATAATAATTAAAAAAATATAATTCAAATAAAATAGAGTTCAGGTTTTGTGAATTTTGTTTTATCAGCTTCAGCATAAAAAATCACCTTTTATTGAAATTTTCTACTGCTAGTGATTTCTTCAGAGTGCACCCAGGGTATACCTCCTTTTCTCTGCTTCCATGAATATTAAAGATGAAAACAAAACTCTAAAAGCATATTTGATCTTCAGACCATCTGGTCAGTTCAGCTTCCCATTGTGTCCTCTTTATCTCTGATGATTTTATAGCTTAATGTTTAATTTATATTCCTTTCTTTTGCAGCTTTGCTCTGTTCTCTCTTTAGCGGTCACATGGGTACCCATGTTGATGCTTTTTGCACATCCTCACTTTGGACCTTGGCAGGGAATTCAGTCTTGTATTCTGTGTTAGAAGCTAAGTATGGAACTGCTCATGCATTTTCCTAAGAGGACATTTCCCTAAGGAGAGAAAAAAATTACTGAAAGGACTTTCACAATAAAAAGACAATTTTTTATTAGAATATGAATCATAACAGTTACTTTTCAAATACAGAATGACAGAAGAGAAACAATAGATGTTTATGACACCTCCTCTCTATTCCCATGAACTCTTGGAAGATGGTTTCCTGTTTTTACCCTTGGTTTTAGTTGGTCTTACAAATACAGGAGTTGCAGTGAGCTCAGTACAGGCCATCCAGTCTTAGAAGAATTCCTGTTACAGCTGAGACTTCTCTGTCAGCTTCCAGCCCCTTTCAGTGTTGGCTGAGTCTCATTGCTGTGCTCTAGACTTGCTTCTCATTTTTCCCTCACAAAACCCCCCTGCTGTCATTGAAGCTATTCCCTTCCAAGCATTCTCAGCAGTCCTAAAGAAAGGAACACTTTCACTGTTAGAAATTTTCGCATGACCTAGTAATATGTTTTCTTAAACCACCACAACATATATGTGAGGAACAAAGAGATACTACCCATCATGACATAGTCACATACCTCTTGCTCATTATTTGTAATCTAGGCTGAAAAATAAAAGAAACCCAAGCACAAAGCCCTTGTAGTAAGACCATTGGCAACATCTCTTTGGGGCTACATTCTTCTAAAGCATTATTGTCCTGAACTGGCCTAAAGAGAAGGGACCAGAAAGAAGCCCTGAGCAGCAATGAAGTGAAACAGAGGTTTGTCTTGTATTTCACACTTGAAACAGACTCTGTCATTAATAAAGGACACACAACTAATTAGGCAGGAGGCAATAAGAAAATATAGATGATATTGTGGAGACAGTAAAGACCAGGGAAGAGGCTAATCTTAGACTTGGAGACTAATATTCCGAGAATATTTCCAAGTAGGGGATCTCAGTTACATTATCTTCATCCTTTGATGGAATCTATAACTCTCCACTTAACACACGGAAAAGTGAGGAAGCTTAAGAAGGGTGACAAAGCTCAACAAAAATATGTGGATCCCCTCCACAGGGGCCTTGTGAATTCAAAGAACTAAAACCTCTTACTTTAAACCAGATTCTATCCTTGTTTTCAGTTATTTGAATGAAAAAAAGAATATTATTATCTCTACATTTTCAGTTACTTGGTTAAAGGATCATAACTGTGAACACATTGGAACACAGAGAAGCAATAACTGTCAGCAGAACCCCAATAAGCTGATCAGAGAAAGAAGCTCTGGCCCCACTCCTCTGTGAGCTGCTATGGGAGAGCAGCAGCCACAAGGGCACCAGGTGAGACGCATCAAGATTAGTCAATGGGTAATGCTGTTTGCCTTACAGCAGGGTGGCACTGCCCAGGGATATGGGATTTATTAGGTATGAGATACTGGGGAAGATTACCTTGGGATTATATAATTACAGGATGTTTAGGAGAATGACTAAAGGTGCAATAAGAGACATATTGTCATGCTGTCTGGTCATACTCTGGGAGTGATTAGTGCAGTTTGTCCTGTCTTCTTACCAAATTGCATGTCTAATTATTTTCCTGGGTAAGGACCCCTTTATTTTGTGTACATGTGTGGGTATGGGTATCTGAATGCCAGCAACTGATGTGGGACTACAGGTCATAAGGGACAACATGTCTAAGTGTCAGCACCTGCATATTGTGTGACTATATGTGTCCGTGTGATTGCTTGCAAATCTCATGGCACAGGAGCCCATGAGTAGGATAAGAGGCTTGGCAGCCAGGTATTAAAGCAGTAAGAAGCATGAACCAGATACTGGAGAGACCAGAATGTCTGAAAATTGACAAATAGGGAGACCAGAGGTGTCCAAATAATCCACTAGAACGACCAAGAGGTCTAAGGGTTGGCTTACTGATGTATTTATAAGTATACGGCTTTACTGGAATCAAGAGGATCTCAAGGATCTACAGGGCAGATTGAGTGTTCTAGCCATTTACTGGAGGGACTGGATCAACAGTGTGTGTGGGCTCATGAATTTGTGTGTGTGTGTGCGAGCACACAAAAATATGTGTGCACATGAGTGCATGTGTGAGGGGTTCTAAACTGTAAGGAATTGGAAGGGCATTGCTGGCTTTGGGAGTGCCATAAATCAGGAAAACAAGGTTCTGTGGAACGTTCCTGCCCTGAATGCACAAGTTCATGCTGCTGCGATGATCAGCTTTGTATATCTGCAGTCTTTTCCACTAACAGACCTTCACCCTGGACTGGCAGAAAGGGTTTAAAAATTAAGGAATTGCTTGTGCTGTGTTTGCATCTTTCTATCTGTCCGGTTCTCTATGGCTTTCCGTGTATATTGCCAATGTTTCTATGTGTGCTTTTTGGGAATGCATGCTCAGCCTTGCCAGTGGCTGTGCTCAGAAACAGAGAGCTGTAGTGCCTTTCCCTCCATTGTGCTACCAGAGTCAGCAAAACTTTAAGGGTATTATCTTGGAATAATTTAGGTTGAAGAAGACCATTATGGTCATTGAGACCAATCATAATCACTAACACTTTCACCCTTTAAAAGTTTGACTTTGTAAAACATTGTTGTTATCTTTATTTTTATGCATTTTAATGGATATTTTATATTAATAGGCCATATCTGGCTTTTATATTGCTACACTTCTTTTTTCTTACATGTCAACAGTAAAAGCTACTCATCATTCCAACTAAAGGACAGAAAATCATACAACAGAAATCACATGGCTAATGTGTGAAAATTATAAAAATCTTTAGTAGCTGTCTCAGTGTCATTCACAGTTCTGTAGAGAGGCTGCTATAGCTCAATTAAAGTTTATATGTTTATATATGTATATTTATCCATATGTGTGTATGTTGGGACAGTGATCCCTAAAGTAAAGCAAATTTATTTATCATCCAGTAGAATAATTGCATATCTGTGTGTAAAAAGGACCATTTCAGATGATGGTTACAAAAATGTACTCCTGGAGGATTATTCATCAAGAAGTTATTTTTTATATACTTAGTACATAAAATCTGCAAGCCTTAGATAAAATTGTCAGAATAATTAGGTTCTTTTCACCTCATCAGCAAATGAAATGTAGTGATTCCAAAGTAATATTTCTGGAGAAGGCACCAAAGGGGCTGAGGCTGAATCACAGTAGCTAATAAGATAGCACACACCCCACCCAAGCAGCAAAAGCTAGTCATAAAAATAACTTTAATGGGTAATTTCTGTGCTTCAGAATATAGATGAATACTCGAAAGAGAGTGAAGACATGCTTTTTGACTTCAGACAGAATTAAAGTCCTGCTCTTGGTTAGGCAGTAGGGTCTCTGATTAGTAGGTGAAAATAAGTATTTTGATTTGATAGACACAATTTTCGGCATCCATCTTGATTTCTGATGCTACCTTGGTAAATCTCCTTGTTTACAAACTGCTTCAGTTATAAGAGTTTTTAGGTATTAGTTATTCAGGGAATAATTGTAAAAAGACCCATGGGACCTAACAGCAATATTTTCATGCCTAACTATCAACAAGGGAAAAGAAATAGGCTCATCAAACTGACAAACATGCATCCACTCTGAATCAAATGTTGGAAAAAAAGGTTTGGCATGAATGTTTTGTAGTCTTGCAAGAGAAGCAGACAATTCAATAGAGCAAAATTAATCCATTTAGGTATATGGGCAATCTCACAGGTAGGAATGTTTCTTTATGTAAAAGATTCTCTATACATAAATATTACTTCTGCGCAGTAATTACAATAAGATGTAGCAATAGTGTTGTCAATCTCTCTCTTAACAGAAGCAGCAGAGTCAGGCTAAATCCAACTCTACTGCCATAATAATGTGTGCAAAATATATGTGCTTTCATATAATCATAGATTCATTTAGGTTGGAAAAGACCTTTAAGATCATCACATCCAACCATTGACTGAACACTGCAAGTTCACCAATAAACCATTTTACTTAGACCCATATCTACACACCTTTTAAATAATTCCAGAGATGGTGACTCAGCCACTTTCCTGGGCACATTGTTCCTGAGCTTTACAGTCTTTTGTTGAAGAAATTGCTCTCAATATCTAAACCGTTCCTCACCAAACCTGACATCATTTTGTGTTGCTTTCTATTTGGGAGAAGAAGAAAATCCCTACCCCACTTTCACTCAAGCTCCTTTCATGCAGTAGAGATCCATAAGGTCTACCCTAAAACTTCTGTTCTCCAGACTAAACATTCCTAGCTCCCTCCTGCAGCTCATAAAATTTGTGCTCCAGACCCTCCAGATCGGCTTTGTTGCCCTTCTGTGGACATGATCCATCTTTACATCTTGATGTCTTTCTTGTACTGAGGGGGCCCAAATGATGCATCCCAGGTCAGCAAAGGAGATGCAGAAACTGGGATGCCCGGGGACAACACTCACCTTGAGACAGGGTGATGCAATGAGACACTTTCCCACAGTTCTCTGCTTCTTTATGTTAATGACCCCTGTTACATCACTCCTGCTCTTCTCCCCAATTTTAGAATGTTCCCTACTACTGTCTTCCTTATTGGTTCCCAATCCCTGCAACTCCTCCCCTGTATCCTTGTTGGTTGTTTCCATCTGACCCTGCCTTTGCACCAGCCCTGGTCCCTATACCCATTGGCCCTCAGACCTGATGCTCCACCTCCCTCATCCCATATAAAATCCTGGGCTCTCATTTGGTCTTGGTTGTTCTGTCCCTGCATGCCTTTGGTGTGCTAGTGAGTAAACTGCCACTGGTATTCCAAACGAGGAACCGCTCCTGCTTCTTCATTCTGTCAAGCTGCACTCTACACCTGATGACAGGAGCGTCTGCTGCTCGCCCTGAGATATCCACTTGTCCCTAAGGAAGATATCCTTGGGAGGATGGTGACCTTGGCAGCTTCTGCTGTGCCACCACACCCAAAATTTATAGCTTCATCTGAGCTAGGACAAGCATTGAACTGGAATTCCAAGAGCAGAACTCACTACTATTTTCAAATTCAGTTGTGGAAATACAGGATAGCTAGCTTGAACTTCAGCCTCAAATCAGACACCAAAAAACTCCATCAAAAGTTATTTTGAAAGGTAATCTATAGCATCGTATGGGGGTGAATGGATACCACTTTAGTAGCTCTTGGATTGAGAATAAGAAGTTCCATTCACATGACCTCCCCATATTCACAGCAGCAATGCAGCTGAAAATTTTTGTTGTACTGTGTTTTGGCTCTGTGCAACTGTGTGACCTTTTCCTGGGCCAGGCAGTCCTGCTGTTCAGTCAACACATGAAGCCCTTTCCGTGTCCTGGGCTGGCAACATTTAATGGATCATCTTAAGCTCTGATTTGTGACTTAAAGCAATTAGCACAACTTTGGTTGGAAAACTTCCATTTTCATTTCACTAAAAAAAACTCAAGAAACTGGGAGCTGAAAGGAAATAAAAACATAAGGGGAATTTTGGGCTCTGTTGACTTTGCAGCAAACCTGAAGAAAGCCAAATTCTTCATCCAGCCCTAATAATGAGGCTTAGACGGGCTCCAATAGCAGTCTTTGTACCACCTATTGCAAAAGCTTCATTTATGTTCTATGTAAAAAGTCCAATGAAGCATAGAAAACATGTAATTTGTGTGGAGAATGAGAGTTATGCAATTTTTGCTGGCATAAACAATGCAATAACTGCTCAGAAATAACCTTTTGCATTCATGAATGGGGTCCATTATCTGCTCTGTCTCTCATTTTTGCTCATTCTGAGTTGGGGCATAGTAATAAAAGAAAGGCATCCTCTTTGCCTCAGAGCTCTGGTTTTCAAACAGCAAGTGGATAACAATATATGACAGCTCATTTTTGTCTTCTGATTAAGGAGCAGCCATGTTTTACAGACATTTGCTGAGTTGCCAGCCAATTAAACATTTCAATTCATTTATATGTACTTAATTGGACTACCTTTGCAAATAGGGCTTTTCTGGAGTTATCAAGCAGCTTAGACACTGTAAGGCAGTAGATAAGAATTACTGAACTATTATTATTGTTATTGTTATTACTTTCATCACTACTATTAGTAGGAATAGTCAGGATAAATGCATAGTGGAGAGTTTGCAAGGTACCTTTCTGGCAGAGTGTGTGTCATATTTAATCACTTGTCTGTAAATAAAGAGCTATTAATTATGTCTTAATAATTTTTCTCAGTGGTTTTGTTGGTTGCGTTTTTGGGAAGAAGAATTTACACAAAGGCTACTGACAGGGCTACTAAGGGCCCAGCAGATGACATAATATATTTTCAGAATCTAGACTTTCAGAAAACCTTTTGTAACATTCCACATGACATGTTCCTGCTTAAGGTCCACGGTGATGCAAAGATTCAGGGCAGGACATGGACAGAGATACAGAACAGGTTGTAAAATAGCAAAGCAGTGACTATAGATAGTTCCTGTGAAAGAACTATGTCAAACCAGAGAAAGTGGTTTTTTCAGGTCCATAGGGGCTAATGCTGTATGTTGTGTGCCTTAATTTAGAAGGATGATCTACAAGCACAAAGAACATCAGTACAGTACAGTAGCAGAGGACCAAAAAATGAAAGATGATCAATCAAGGCCATACAGACAGCTAAACTTAAAAGTGAGTTAGATTTGGTTTGTAAATAGGGTGTCACAGAGGGAATTAAATGTAACATTGACAAATACAAAGTAATAAAACTTAAGTGCTGCAAACCCCACTAAATTCTAATGTAGAACTAATGGGATTAAACTCAAAGATATTTGAAAAAAGGAAACCAAACCAAGCAAACAAACAAACAAAAAACTCCCCAACGCTTTTCAGGAAAAATAGAATTTTTTTTTCATGTTACCTTTTCTAAGAGCATATATTTAATCTTTTCCTTGCAGTAATAACAGTACTAATACTTGGCACATCTAAGTGGATTTCCTCAAATAGATTAACCTGTACAGGTTGACAGACATTGGTCGTTACAGGAATTCAGTCAGCAAGATATGCAGCAATAGCAGCAGCAACTATGGCAAGCTCAGTGGCAAAACACCTGAAGGAGATAAGGAGGGGGTTACTGGAGTCAGGGAACCCCTCAAAAGAGCAGAGAGACCTGGAAGCTCTCATGAGCAACCACAGACAAAGAAATGCAGAAGGACACTTTGTGCAGCAGTTTGTGTAGGAGAGCACAGCCACCTCTCCAGGCAACAAAAGTTTCCACGCAGTCAAAAGCCACTGCTGGAAGGAGCATTATGACACAAAATATCGATGGAGTATTCTGTAATCATCTGCCTGATGTTTCACCTTTACCAGCCCTTGTTCTTGTGGAAGGCTTGACAGATGACTGCTGGAAACTCAACACAGCAGAGAAGGGGCAGTGTGGGAGGTCTGTTCAGAGTGTGGAAGATAACTCCCTGACACAGCTGGTAAGCGAGCCTACCCGGGTGATGTCCCACTAGGCCTGCTGTTTACACGTAGAGAAAGGCAGCTGGCGGGAGACGTGGTGGTCAGAGGTGATTGTGGACACAATAACCTTGAGATAATTGGTGAAGTAACAAAGTGAGTCAAAAAAACCTCTGGTTTGGACTTCCAGAAGGGGAATTTTGCCCAGTTCCTTTGGCCAGGACATTGATTCAGAGTCCCCTGAAAGAGTCCTTAAAAACAAAGGGGTTGAGGAATGCTAGACATACTTCAAGCAACAAGAGCTAGCCATCCCTGTGTGCCAAAGCTGGCTGGGAAGAAGACTGACTTGGCTAAACAGGGAGCTTTTGCTTGAATTCAGGGAAAAAAGAGGGAGTTTATAACTTTTGGAAGAAGAGACAGCAACTCAGAAAGGGTACAAGAATGTCATTAAGTCAGAGAAAAAATTAGGAAGGTGAAAGCTCACATAGAACTCATCCTGGACACAGTTGTGGAAGATATTTAAAAGTGTTTTTATAAGTACATTAACAGCTAAAGGAGGGCCAAGTAAAATCTCCATCCTTTACTGGATGCGGGGAAGGGGGAGACCTTGTCACCAAGGATAAGGAAAAGACTGAGGTACCTAATGCCTTCTTTCCCTTAGTCTTTAACAGAAAGACCAGGTAACTTCAGGGCAATCAGTCCCGTGAGCTGTTAGAGAGAGATGGGCAGCAGAATAAGCCCCCTGTGACTCAGGAGGAAGTAGTTAGTGACCTGCTCTGCACTTGCACACTCAAATCTATGGAGCCAGGATGGGATTCACCCAAGAGTACTAAAGGAGCTAATAGAAGAGTTTGCCAAGCCACTCCACCATTTATCTGCAGTCCTGGTTAACTGGGAAAGTCCCAGATAACTGCAGGTTGGCCACTGTGACACCCATCCACCAGAAGAGTCAGAGGGAAGATCTGGGGAACTACAGCCTGTCAGCCTGACCTTGTTGTTGGGGAATGTTATGGAACAGAGTATCTTGAGTACATACAGGGCAGCCAGGGGATCAGACCCAACCAGCATGGGTTTAGGAGGCAAGTCCTACTTGATGAGCCTGATCTCTTTTTATGGCCAAGTGACCTGCCTAGCAGATGAGGGAAGGCTGTGGAATTAGTCTACCTGGACATCAGTAAAGCACTCTCTCCCAAAATATTCTTCTGAAGATGCTGGCAACCCAGGGCTTGGACAGGTGCACTGCTCTCTGAGTTAAGAAGTGGCTGAATGGCTGTGCCCAGATAATGGTTGTGAAGTGTGCTGTATCCCGTTGGCAGCTGTTCACTAGTGCTGTTCCCCAGGGCTCAGAGCTGGGCCCAGTCCTGTTTAACATTTTTTTGAAGACCAGGATGAGGGAGTTGATGGAGTCACCATCCCTGGGAGCATTCCAAAATTGACTGGCACTGAGTGCTATGATTGACATGATGGTGTTTGGTCAAAGGTTGGACTCGTTGATTTTGGAGGTCTTTTCCAACCTTATTGATTTTCTAATTCATACTTCAAAAGGTCACTTTAACCTTGAAAGAAAGAAGTAAGGAGATGTTATGGAGCGCAACATTTTCAGTGGAGGTCATTATTTTGGGATCCCATAGATAAATTCATATCACCTTTATAACTGTTTCTCCTATCTCCTTTTCTATTTGACAACCACATTTGTCATAAACACCACCTCTCCACTGATCACTGACAGGATCACTAATAAGCAGTTTCATTGTGTTATTTTTTCTTTTCTTCATTAAAATGAAAGGAAATATATTTTCCTTTCATTTAAGGGAGAAAAAATATGAGCAAAGTATGAGAGCAGCTTTCAACAGAAGACCTTGCTATTGATAATGTTCTGTGATATTACATAACTCCTCATGACATCACATGACACAAATTTGCTCCTTTGGAAACAAGAAAACTTTCAGATTTATATTTCAAATAAATGGCATTGGCAGAGGGGACAGGAAATATTTGCAATGTCTATTATTAAGCCTCTTAATTCAGTTTCTAAGTTTTTATTTAGTCAATAGAGAGATGCAGACTGTCGTGTGAATAGCACTGTGAAACAACCTGCATTCTTGATTTAGGGATCTACAATAGATGTTTCAACACTGTAAATTCACTGTACAGGGCATCTGACAGCAGAAATTTCACTGTTTTTTAGGATTTGTCTTTTCTACAGGATTTCTAATGATTACTGAGTACTGCAGTATTCTTGGGGGTTCAGGAACAAAAGTCACAAGCCTATTCTCAATACTCTTCGTATAAATTCCCAGCTTTTAATTTTTTTTTTGTTTAATTTTTTTTTACTTCCTGAAGGGAACAGCTTTGCTGTTTTAGGAAGCCTGATAGCCTAATATGTCAGAAACTGTCCTAATCTGGATTGAACTCACATACTTTCATATTCTGCTAGATGCCTCTGTTAGATGGATATTAATTTGTAGTAATGAGTTTATGCTGTTTAATTTTTAAAATATTCTGCCTTCTGTCATATTTAAGTTTTAAATAAAGGCATTTGTGCTTTGCAATGACTGGCACCTCCCTGAAAAACTGTTGTCTGTAGATCCACAGAGACCAGCCCAAACTCAGGAATGCAAAAGAGATTACAATAAATTTAAGAACTATAGGTTTCAAAGGACAACTGACAAAACACTGCTTTTCAGCAAAAGTGATGCTATGACCTGGACCCTCACAAAAGGAAACTTGTGGAACCCAAATGTGATGATGCTGTGGAATTCAAGAAAGTGTCAGCATATTATTAGTTTGTGATCTGTGGCAATATAGTTGTCATTGATGACTCATCCCAAAGAAAGAGAAGTGGTCCCCAGGCAGAGTGATAATGGCAAGCTTGGCCCTAGGCCTTTTAACCTCTGAACTAGCTCTCTCATCTAACATAAATTCAGTCAAAAACATCTACAATTTAGGAAATGAAAAATTTGAAGGATTGTATGAATTACAATTTATTTTTTAAGCAAAATTTCCCACACACATACACACTCTCCTTCAGGAATTTAGGGAATAGGAACAGCAGAAACCTCTGAAGTTTGAATCTACCTCTTCATAACTCTTGGTATTTTGCTTTTCATTCAAACCAGAGGGGAATGCACCTAACTGAAATGGGCACAGGGAGAAGGAGAATAAATACAGTCCACATTTCCTATGGTTACATCTACATCAGCAATTATTTTGGCTAAGTTGAAGATTTCTGTACAGTTGGAAGCATGTGGTGTCGAGCTATCAGTATCTATATTTTATTAGTTTCAGGAGATTTTCTTCAGAGTGGCTCTAGCTTGTTCCCATGAACTGAAGAGTATGATACGTAGGTGTATCTCCTAGTTTAATTTTATCATTAATGTTCTATAAGATTGCTCAACTATGGGATCCAAGCTTCGTTCTGAATACAACATCAGTGTTCCACTTCACCAATTAATTTGTAAGTCAAATCAAAACATTGACAGTTGTCTATGATTCTTAAAGGACATCTCTCATTACAGGCCTTAGGAGCAGTGAAAAATAGTGTGTCTCTTCAGGTTCAAAGTTTTCCCATTTCATTTTGACCTTCAAAATTATAATTGTTTTAGTGTTTTGATTTGTCTTTCTCATAGGAGACATAAAAGAGAAAAACCCTTGAAACCAGAATGTTTCACGATTCAGACACAAGCGTTTATTTGTACTTTTAGGGTTTGTTGGGGTTTCCTGTTTGCTTGTTTTGGTGGGGTTTTTGTTGGTTTGTTTGTTTGTTTTTTACTTTCCATCTCAGGGTAAATATTAGTTATTATTTTCAGAACCAATTATTTCTTGCTTCAGTACCACTCAATCAAGTGTTTGAGTGTGGACAGAACTATTTCCTATGCAGCTGTGATTAGCAGTTCACTTGTCATTATATTGTGGCACATTAGTATTACAACACTGTGCTGGTTTTCTCCCCAGGCTAGTATGTAATTTACATACAGAGGAGACAGCAGCCTAAGATTCAGTTGCTTGAACACAGGTTACTCTTTTAGCTACCTGGGTGGCAGCTGCTGCCTCTGAATGATGTTACCTCCCATGTGTCGAGGTCCCTTATCATTTTCAGCCATGTAATGTGTTGCACACCCTACAGTACCTACACTGGCATTAGATCACAAATAATAATGTCCATATAGGCAGCTAAAAGCTATCTTAGCACTAAAGAGAAGTGGTGCGTAAATCACAAACTCCTTAAAAGGTTCCTACAGATTTTCAACTCCTGCTCAAACTTCTTGTCATGTTGTTGGCTGATATTAGGCCCATATCTCTCTTGAGAAAATTATCTGGTGGGAGTGCTAGGAGTTGTGAGAGAATCTGAGGAGATGTTTGTCATGCACTGAAAGCTGAGATACACATTGTTGTCTTTCCTTTATGGAAATTAGCCAACGAGATTTTGTTGCTTTCTTTTATGGACAACCATTTGGAAAGAAAAAAAAAGGGAAATAGAAAAAGGAAAAAAAATGAAAAGGAAAAGGAAAAGGAAAAGGAAAAGGAAAAGGAAAAGGAAAAGGAAAAGGAAAAGGAAAAGGAAAAGGAAAAGGAAAAGGAAAAGGAAAAGGAAAAGGAAAAGGAAAAGGAAAAGGAAAAGGAAAAGGAAAAGGGGAAGGGGAAGGGGAAGGGGAAGGGGAAGGGGAAGGGGAAGGGGAAGGGGAAGGGGAAGGGGAAGGGGAAGGGGAAGGGGAAGGGGAAGGGAAGGGAAGGGAAGGGAAGGGAAGGGAAGGGAAGGGAAGGGAAGGGAAGGGAAGGGAAGGGAAGGGAAGGGAAGGGAAGGGAAGGGAAGGGAAGGGAAGGGAAGGGAAGGGAAGGGAAGGGAAGGGAAGGGAAGGCGAAGAAAGAAGATGGAAGGAAGTGTCGGAAGGAAGTGTCGGAAGGAAGTGTCGGAAGGAAGGAAGGAAGTGGCGGAAGGAAGTGGCGGAAGGAAGTGGCGGAAGGAAGTGGCGGAAGGAAGTGGCGGAAGGAAGGAAGTGGCGGAAGGAAGGAAGTGGCGGAAGGAAGGAAGTGGCGGAAGGAAGGAAGGAAGGAAGTGGCGGAAGGAAGGAAGTGGCGGAAGGAAGGAAGTGGCGGAAGGAAGGAAGTGGCGGAAGGAAGGAAGGAAGGAAGGAAGGAAGGAAGGAAGGAAGGAAGGAAGGAAGGAAGGAAGGAAGGAAGGAAGGAAGGAAGGAAGGAAGGAAGGAAGGAAGGAAGGAAGGAAGGAAGGAAGGAAGGAAGGAAGGAAGGAAGGAAGGAAGGAAGGAAGGAAGGAAGGAAGGAAGGAAGGAAGGAAGGAAGGAAGGAAAAGAAAGAAAAAGAAAGAAAGAAAGAGAATAATATGTTTTTGTCTATGTAAAAAAATTTCCTGTAGTTACAGGATAGGTTACAGATTTCTCAACAGACATTCAAGAGACAGAAATTAAATTAGAATTGATTCCTTACATATCACTTTGACATACCTTCAATTTTGAAAAAGTATTAAAGATAGAGACTTGGATTAACACTTGAAATATTTACCAGGTAAGTTTTGTTGCCTTAAACACAGTAATTAACTTAATGTCTGGCTCTTTTTTTCTCGGCAGCAAGCTTTTAACTGTTTCATTATTTTCTTCATTGAAAAAAATATTTAAAAACACAGAAAAGAAACCCCATCAGCATAGGACTTGCCTCGTAAGATCACTAATGTGTTTAACAAAATAACCCACTCAGGAAAATACCTACTCTGATATGGATGATAACACCATTAACAGTTGCCACCATACTGGAATACAGCAGTTGTTTTATTCATTTGCCTGACAGTGCATTGGCAGGGGGGAGAGGGGGCACTCTGCATAGCTGGAGATAGTTGTTTTGATTTGTGTAGGAAGCCACACTGAACATGGTTTGGATATGTTATGAGTCCAAAGACTCAACTTGGGGGAATTGCATTAATTGCCAAATTAAGTAAAATTTTTAAAAAGCAGGAGACAATTCCTCCCCATCATTGAGGAAAAATGGATAAAAAAAAATTTAGGCAAGACACATCTCTTTCGCCCTTCACAAGCTTAGCTTCACTCCTGATACTTTGCATCCACCCTTCCAGCTATCCACTCTTCTTGTTATCTTACAGGCTATTCTCAGTCCCTTGGGTGAGGTGATGGTTGGTGCAGGATGTTGGGGTCAGGATACAAGAGTTCTGTCTGCTATGCTTTGTTCTCATTCCTTTGTCTTCTGCTGCTCCTCCCTTCTTCCTTGTTTCCTGTGCATTAGTGTGAGTCCTAGATGGGCAGCAGTCCTTCTGGAGAAGTATCTGCTCTGGTGTGGGTTACCCATGGGTCACAGGCTCTTTCTAGATCTCACCTGTGCTGTCACAGAGCACCACACACTGCTTTGGGTTTTCAGTTCTTTTTATTCTCATATTCTCAGGATTTTTCCCTTTCTTAACTTTCTGCCACCGGCCTTACTGACAGGCTCAGCTGTGGGCAGTGGTGGCTGTGTCTCTGAACTGGTTGGAGCTGTCTGAAATTGGCTGCATCTATCACAAGGCAGCTGCTGACCTTGTTTTATAACGGCTGCTCCTGCAGCGCCCTTCCCACTGCCTAAACCTTGCCCTTTGTACCAAATACAGGATACTGTTAGTTTACAATGGCTTTTAAAACCAAGCATCCCACACCAAAATGGAAAATATTTCAATAAGAAGCTGTTTGCTCTAAGATCTTAAATACTGATCTTAGATGAAACAAGCTAGGAAATTAATATACAATGAAGACTACCTTAAAGGAGGGATGTATTAAATGGAAGCAAACAACAGTACAGGACTTACAAAGGTTAAAGCTAATGTTTCCAGAGCCTTTGAAGAACAGCAGTACTTGTTGAACATGCCATCTGGAGTTCAGCCAATGTCAAATGGGTTTGTTATAACAGCATGGTGGATCAAAGCACTGAGAGCTTACCTGCTCACATGGACCAAATCACAAGTGAACAGGCTGTCATACAGGTACACTGACACTGGAGACATTGAAACACTTAACCCTTTTGGTTACTGGGTCAAGAACTACTCTTGCAAAATTGCCAAAAAAGAATATTTTGGATCAATTTTTAAGCCATCATTTATTTTTTTCTCCTGAAATAACAGTCTGTCTTGATGCTTCTCTGCAGTTAAAAAACATCGTAGTCTTTCAATGTTTCACCTCTTTGCAACCCAGCCTCAGTCATTCTCAAAGCAGTGGCTTCCTCTACTCAAAGTTAAGTAAGAAAAACTTATGAACTTTCATAGTATCAGAAACATGTAATTTGCTTTCTGACAGCTAGAATGCACCTTTCTGTCTTGAAATTTATTTGTAATTATTTTTCAGGCATGTTGCCAATCTCATATACATCTGCTTCAGTTTTAAAATATTCTTCAGGATATCTAAAAGATTTTTTTACCCTCCAAAATAGGAGTGCAGAAATCCAGGCAGGCTACTTGGCTGGCTCGGCCTATCAATAATGTTTCGAAGTTTGACCTATACCATATTTTCTCTGTAGTTCCCAGCTGGGTTTCTCAGGAGTCATGTACCCAAAAAGACAGAACTTGGACTGTTCAGATTTTTGCTTGTCTTTATATAAAATAATAGTCACTCACAGAAAACTCTGTTCTGCATTTGAACACAGAACCCTTTATGAGTATCCTGCCTTTCCCTTAGAAGACGGCAGGTACAGCTAAGCATCAAAGGGAGCATTGCTTCTTGCTAGAAACAATCAAAAATTGGCAGTCTAAGCAACAAGAGCTAAGGGTTAAACAAGAAATCCTCCTGATGGGAGAAACAACATTTAAGCCTTACCCTTCTCCAAGTTCCCTTGAAAAACATATACACATTGGAAAAGTTGTGTAGAAGCTGAAACACTTAATTTGGGGCATAGAGAGCCACCTGTATTTCTTGACTTATCTCCAAAAAATTAGCACCCTAATTTCATTTTTGGCTGAATGAGAAAAATTATCCTAGCTGAAACTGTGGGACTGGAATACCACTTTTTATCTCTAAAAGTTCATTTTGTAATTATCTCAGTTACTTACAGTCAGTACATTTTTAGCTAACAGAGGCAGTTAACGGTAGTAGTCAAAATAACTTAATAGGCACTTTTAGGGTGGAATTAATTTCATCCTAAATTCAATGTCCCCAAATCAGTGATATTACTCAGGGATTCAAAAATTTAAGCCCATTTTTAATAAAAGGGGTCTTCCAAGGTATTTTAGTTTAGTTTTCTATGTTTAGATGTGATTAATTTCACCAGATGTTCTTCTGAACATATTAGAGGTTCATAGCTATTAACATAAGCTAAGGTTAATATTAGGCTAAGATGAACATATTCAATCAGAAAAGGAAAATAAAATTCTTATAGGATCATGGGTTGTTTGACTGAATGCAATAAAGAAACATTTTCCTTCTTCCCCTGTGTTTTATTTGTATTATCCCTTTTTCTGTATCCTAAGGACCTAGTCTCTGATAATCAGATAGTAAAAACACACCAGATTTGATTTATTCATTACTATACTTGTCTCACTGGTCAGTCTTTATCTTTTTCAAAGTTACAGTTAGTTTAAAAAATTGAAAAAAAGAAAAACGCCCCCCCCCCAAAGACTACATAGAGATCACATTAAAAGAAGAAAAAATATTGATTTAACCAATAAAAGGTAGTCTAGCTATTACACATTTAACTCCCCAACTCCCAAATTAAAAACAAACAAACAAACAGAAAATCCCTCTAATTTCTCTGTATGTGTAACTCTGTGCAGTGTACAGGCACTTCAGAGAGGTGCCAGATGTTTTTCTTCCCCAAAAACAAGACAGCAGAGCTTCCCCATAATGCTTTTCCTGTAAGACAATCCCATCAGGGAAGCCCCATGGGAATTCACTTCCCATAATTACCTCTAAGGTGCTTCCCTATCTATGTCATACCCTTGGGGTGGGCACCCTGATTTCCCCTTTTGCAGTCTCTGAGGTCTTTCTTTTCCATATCACTCTGCACCCTGTATATGCTTGTTATTCCTCCCTACACCTTCGTATCTGTTTGTTACTGAAAATAAAAAATATATATATAGCGAAAGGTCAGCAAACACCATGTTTATAATTTTGAACTTTGTTTATAGTAAAGGACAAAAATCACTTGTAACTTAAATGTCTGTATGAATGCTGTTCATTAGTTAAAAAGAAAAAAAAGAAATCAATATTGTGTGAAAAGACCATGGAAGGGGGCTGCAAGATCTGGAAAAGCCAATGAGTGTAGAAAAATTTCGTAATATATGGTAATTTGTTTTTTCTGTAAAAAAAAAAAAATCTAAGGCCAGACCAGAATTTTATTATATTTATTTTAGTTAGCTTCATACAGAAGCATGTAAACCTTGGTAGCACTGGAAGTCATGTTTTGTTGCGTGATAGTTACAGCTAACTCATAAAATAACAACTAGTATTATCTTACTTATACAATTATCTTACAATACAATTTGAGCTTAGAATTCATATATCACTAAAAATGCAGTTTAATTTTACCATCAGGTTATATTACAGGATTTTGAATGCTTATTTATTGTAAAATATCATATAAATATTTAGTCAGAAGGAACTATGCAGGTATTTTAGACATTTTTCTGAAACCATGTAATGAAACTGGACTTTTATGATATAGATAAGACTATTGCAAAACTATAAAACCAGCAAATGTATTACTCACTTATTATGTCTTGATAATAACTCATCAATGCTTATAAGAAATCCAGTGAATAATGGAAATATCCACAGCTATCAATGAAAAATGATGGCAATTAAAACTGATGCTAAGATAAACATAATATTTAAAACCTCATTAAAAAAATATACATTTGAAAAGGACATTTTTTTTTCTTTAATATGTCTTGTGCCCAGTCCAATTTATACTGTTTGGAGAAAGGTAACAATATCAAAAGGTAAACTGTGCCTACTATGAGCAGATATGTATAGCTTTATGCTTTATATGTGATTTGTTTACTGTCTTATATGGGATGGGCTGCATTCCAATAACTTTAAGCCATTATTCACTGAATTCAAGTTATGCTACTGGGGGTAATTCTTCTCAGATTTTGCAGTTTTATCACTTATTGTGCCTACTAAGTCAATTCTGGCAATATATTGCTAATGCATTACAGTTAGTCAGCTAGCCAATGTTGCTTAAATGAGACTCATCCCATTAATTTTGAGATCATTATAGTGGTTTATGTCGGCCATAGACATCAAGCCTTATATGAGCAATGCCCAAATCGCTAGTCTTTTCATGTATTTTCCCTAGGCAGACCTCCTATCATTAAAGGTGCATAGGACCATGATGCTTGTCTATAAATTATAATCCTTTATAGAACTGTTTGTGCCTTCCCTTAAACCTGTCATGCAACACATGAATATATTTAATGACTGACTGCACAAACACTAAGAATCTGTCATTAACAGATTTGTAAGAAATATAATTATGAAAATACTCAAGTAATATGATTTAAAAGACAATTTACATTTATAAGAGCTTGTATTAAAAAAAAAAACAAGAAAAAAAAAGAAGTTAATTATATTAGAAATTAAGAAGAAAATATCCCAATAAACTTGAAAAGAGTGAATGAAGATAATGTGAGTGACACGTGTAATAAAGGGGCTTTGTTATAGTATGGAAATAGAGATACATCCTTTTGGTTTCACCTCAAGGTTTTTCTTATTTTCTATACAAATGAAAGTCAGTTTTTAAACTTGGAAACTTGCCATTTCATATATATTAAAAAAAAATAAGGCTTCTTTGCTATGGATTGGAAAAAATTTACCATAAATCAAATTCACAAGTACTTGCTAAGCAAAAACTGGTAGTTTTTCACAGCAAAAAGGGCTGAATTGATTTTGTGGTATCAAAACAAGCTATCTACACTTCCATACCTCAGCAAAGAAATAAACTAACATTACATTTCTTTACAAGTAGAAGCTTGTAGTTTATATTTTTCATGTATGTTCCCTGGCTTAAGTTATAAGGGAGTAGTTCTTGAAGGAGTACTTCTGTATATAATGTGTTCACAGAGGCAGGAATGATAAGTAGCCAATTTCCTTTTCATACATTTACACGTAGGGGCCCTACTTTTACAGATTTTTCAGTTTTATTTTAGTTTATGAACCAAAATTGTCTATGGTGGATGAAACAACTTTTATAATCCATGTAGCTACGTATTTTATTAATATTTGTACTTTTTCTGTGAATTATCTGCACACTTGCAATCTTAGCATGAGCAACCAAAATCAGCAGGAAATGTGCTGTTGAATTCAGTGAAAATAAAACATAACAGGACACTGAAGCCGACTTCCTGTTGCTGAAGGTTTTTTTGCCACAACTTCCTTTCTAGTCCCTTCTCTGTAAAGATGCATTTATATGGCACAGTGCAGTGTCATGTAAGAAGAACCATATTGATGCAGAATAACTGAAGAACAGGTATATCCACCTGGAATTGTGCCATGTATCATATCAGTAGCACTTCTGGAACCTCTGCTGAGCTGCAGAGTATCAGGCGGACATGCAACCTGTGAGCCAATCCTCTCCACCTACCAAATATTTTCCTAGTGTTCAGAGTCCTATTGAATAGTCATGCTTTGTTTTATTAGTCCCAAAACATATTATCACACTGTTCTGTTAATTCTCAGCAGTCATTGCTGTTGCTCCAACACTGTGGCATTAACTACTTATGTGATTTTCATTTGTTGCTTAAATACTTTTCCAGATAATGAGTTGAACTGATGAACCAGGCCATAAGTACTACTTTATTCCTTAAAACAATTCCTGTAATATGTACTTTGAAAACTGTATGTAAACCAATAACCATAGTTCCTTTCCCAGTTTTTTTATTTGATCAATTTTCTGTACTCAGGACAATTGTTTTATGCAAACCAATGTGAAATAAGTTTTTAACTTAGAAGGCGTAGTACCAGACACAAATACAAGTTTTTTTTTTCTTTTTAACACAGAGACTCAGGAGTAAATCCAGCAAGGTTTTGGGGATCCAGACTGATCCTTCCTCTTTCAAAGGATAAGGCAGCAGCATTAACTTCTCTGACTGGTTTTATTTTGCCTTCTGAAGACTGCTGCATTCTGGAATAATCAAAATGTAAGCTGCATGTATCTGAAACTCCTAAACTGTCCCTGGTTTAGACACTGGTAAATCATGTTTCTATGTCGACAGATTCGGATAACAGTAAACTTCCTTTATGCATTCTAGAGACAAGTAGGAGCTGCCATTGACTATGTAAGGAGATGTGGATCCTTCTGTCTTATCTAAACTTTTATTTTAATTGCCTAAAGTTAGTTAGCTTCCCAAAGTTAAGAATGAGGAAAAAACATTTCAGTATCTTTATTTTATATGGAAGGCTAGCAGAAATTTCATACTGAAAGGGTAGCAACTCCTGCACCTAGGGAGGTTTAACCCCAAAGCTGATGTACATGCTGGTGCAAAGGAGATGAAGCAGAGGCTCTTTTCATTGACGCCCAGTGACATAAGCAGTGGCATAAACTGTAACACAGAAAACATGAGAGTGATTGATCATTCGCACTAATTGCTCAGGGAGGTTCTGGAGTCTCCGTCTCTACACATATCCAGAAACTCTCTGCATACAAGCCCTGTTGGAGTGGAGGGACAGACCAGATGACCTTGAGAAGTTCCTTTCAACGCAAACATTCTGTGGTTCTGTGCTTATTGAAATATCAATTAGCTCTTCTAAATTCCTTCTAAGCTGGCTATCTTGGCCTGCAGACACCTAGAGCTCCTTCCTGTTCACATTTGTAAAACACCTTCAGTCTCAACAGTCCTACTTAGAGCCCTTACACTAGCATGATTTCAAATCCAAATTTTCTCTGTATTGGAATGGGCTACATCCAGTGGAAGTGAGACATCTTACAGGTACCATGTAGTTCAGTGGTTATAGAATTATAGAATAGTTTAGGTTAGAAAACAACTTCAAGATCATAAAGTGCAAGTGTTAGCCTGTCACTGCCAGGTCCACCACTGTCAAGTCTACAAGTAACATGCTGAGCCACGCACCTAAGTTTAAATGGCTTCCAGGGATAGTGACTCAAGCTCTCCCCAGGCAGCCTGTTCCAAGGCTTGACCACCCTTTTGGTGAAGAAATTTATCCTAATATCCTACCTCTCCACAGCTTCCTTTCAGGTAGTTTTAGAGAGTGATAATAAAAAACCAGGTGTAAACAACCCTGGCTCCCTCAGCTACTCCTCATAAGACTTGTGCTCTTAGAACTGTCACCATCTTTGTTGCCCTTCTCTGGACATGCTCAAGCACCTGTGTCCCTGTAATGAGGGACCCAGAACTGAATACAACACTCATGGTGCGACCTCACCAGTGTCAAGTACAGGGGAAAAATCCCTGCCCTGCTCCTGCTGGTCGCACTATTGCTGTCACAGGCCAGGAAGTCACTGGCCTTCTTGGCTATCTAGTCACACACTGGCTCCTGTTCAGCTGGTGTCAACCAATCCCCCAGGTCGTTTTCTTCTGCCTGTCTTTTCAGTCACTCTGTCCCCAGCCCATAACATTACATGGTGTTGTTGTGACCAAGAACGTGGCCTTGTTGAGTTTTACCCAAGTGGCCTCAACCCATTGATCCAGCCTGTCCAGATCCCCCTGCAGACCCTTCCTGCCCTCCAGCAGACCAACACTCCCATCCAACCTGGTGTCATCTGCAAACTAACTGAGGGTACATTTGATCCCTTTGTCCAAATAATTGCTAAAGATTATATAGAACTCACATTAAGCTATTAAACAGAACGCGTAACTCGAAGGCTACAATACTACTCTCATATGTGCTCTTTTTTATGATGTTTAAGCTCTACCTTAAGTCCTCAGCTTTCCTGAAATTGTACATGGAGGCACTGTCAACACTTCTACGTTCAAATCCATGTCCATGTCCATGTATGAAACCCACTGTAAATCTACTGTCAGAAAAGTACAAGATTCAGGATCTTTGCTGGATTTAGATGCTAATTTTTTTAAAATTAATTTTAGACTTTCTAACTCCATGATAGCTTCATATTAGTTCAATGATTTTGTGGGTTTGATGTTGAAGTCATAAAGCTACTCCCCACACTCTAAAGACGACACTGACATAATGTGCACATATCCACCAGTTCATGCATCACCATTCATCAGTTTCATTCTGAAACAGAAAACCATGTTGCCAATATAATAATTACTTTAATTAAAGCAAAATTAGGACAGGGAGAAAATAATTTGCCAGCTCCCTTTCCCCCCACCCCCCCAAAAAAAAAAACCTAAACCAAAACCAAAAAAACCCAATATGCTTTGCTGCTCAATATTTTTTCCTATGCCTCTTTGACCAGCTTTTTTCTCTTAATATTGCGGCTGATGTCTGTCAAACAAATTAATTGATATGGTAAAATATGTGCAAGATAAGTCACTCTCTTTCAGATAATAAGCTTGGGTACCAAACACCTGGCATTTTTTGAACTTTTAGGTATATTATTTTAGATTCTTTTAGGGTGGATAATTCAGGAACAATCTGTCTTTAATAACAATATTCCCCATAGTATACTTAAGTAATGTTAAAGGCACAGCACAAACTGACAAAAGCAAGGTAATTTAAAGTTATGATGGATACTGCCTTTCACTTAGCCTATTGTGCACAGTTACAGGTATTGCAGAACAAATCATTCGGTGACCTGAGAGCCTCTCTGTAATGACTAAGTATAATGGAACAAGTCAAGCCTGGAGTATTATCCTTCACACTGATTTTTCCCTTGCTTTTGTCAGTGTCTGTGATAATTTGGCTTTTAGCCCGTTAATTTCCTCCATTTACGAAATGCTCCCCATGGAAATAGTTGCCTGCCATAGGGATATGCAATATGAGACTTCTTAAAATATGTATTGTTTAATTATATATCAAGGTACCAGTAGAGCAGCAATTATTATTTTATATTTCAATGACTGTTAAACTCTACACCATTTTCTACTATGACTTTCTCTCCTGGATAATCACATTGTAGAGAAATCAGAAATGAGATTTTCCATATGTTTGAAGTTACCCAGTTAGTAATCCTACAGTATGACTTGTCATAATCAATAACGCTAACCAGAATGTAAGTTAATTTGGTGAAATAAACGTCCAGTTACATTGATGAGATTGGCTGTTGACACTGATTGGCAGGCAGAAGTGAGTCTTTCTGGCAGAATAGAAATGTAATAGTTATTGAAAAATGTGAGCAATAAAAAGCTACTGTTCTTCTTTAAAATCTAATAAATACAAGAAAATCTATATCTAAAATTGTTCTGTCTTGTTTAGGTACCAAGGGGCTTTGAATGGAAATAGAATAGAAAAACTGTTTTGCTTACTAGAAAAGAAAAGAAAACAAGTCAAAAAAACCCCGTGATTTTTTCTTCTCTAATAAATACACTTTTTGCTCTATCCATCTGCTATGACACCAGTTGCACTTGGTGTATATTGTATATGGAGCGTACATGAATATTAAGAAGGAACAGGTAAGAGAATGTAGTATGTGTTGTTGTTGGTTCTGGTAGGAGGCAATCAGTTAACAGATTTGCAGAGGCAGGCGGATCTTCTCAGGAGAATCAAGGAGCTTAGGAGGAGCTGGGGACACATGGTTGCTGTTGGTCTCAGCAGGAGTGACAGCAGAGGGGGAGGAGGGCTGGCTGTGCAGACAGCAGGTAGAGCTTGGGGCAACATGCCCTTTGTTTTCCTGTGCAAGACATTGATAGCCAGACTAAGAGAAAAAAAAGACACATCATTACATAAAGTAGTTTTGTTGTTTAATTACATTTGAATGGCTGTGTAGCACATGAAAGTGTAAAATAAAAATAATTATGGGAAACACTTAGAACCATTTTCTTGTAGTGATCTAAAAGAAAAGATCCTTTGCCAGACCTCATAATAAACAGTTTTTTCTCTGTGTAAGGCCCTTGCACCTCTTCTTTCCCTGGCTACATGTCCTAACTGAGACCAGACCTACTTAATTTATATGAGATAATTGAAATTATTTGTTTATTAAGTCCCTTTGTAGCCTGCCCTACCTGTTCTCCGGTTCTTCTGTTTTTTTTTTTTCATCTATGCAAAATAGAAACACTTGCATGATGTGTGGACACTTCCTTGTTATCCTTGCTTTGTAAAAAATAGCCCAAAAGACAACACATCTTCACCATCATCCAGTTCTTCTTCATCCCTTGAAAAGAAAAAGCAGAACAAAAAAACCTGAACATTTACAGAGCATTGGTAGGACAATGTAGTTCTTTTTCCTGATTATTTCTTAGCAACTTCAAGTTTGAGAGCTTTTAGCAACCATCTTTCACTGTCACAAACAGTACAACTCTCCAGAATAAGATTTTAAAATCCAGTTTCTCTCATTTAAATGTCCCTGCCCTAGGGATTGTTGTTCCAGTTGTGATAACTTCTTTAATATGTGGATGGAGTCTTGCAGCTTCATTCCCTGCAATGCAGATACCTATTCAGATTCTGTTGCTGGTTGCATGAACTCAGATATACGTCCATCTTTTCTCTAAGGCTCCTAAGTTAGAACAGTCAAAAACTATTGCTTGTGGAGAGGAACAGAAACTCTTGAAGATATTTCAAATTTTAGATACCCTGAATTACCAGGAAAGAATTCTCAGTTAAACTGTTTAAATGAAATTAAGTTCTAAGCAGTTTAGTGATTTATTAATGACATGCAATTATCCAGAAATCAGTGAGCTATATATTCAGGATCAATATCAGTAATATAACAATTAAACCACAATGCTAGACACTTACAAAATGCTAATAACTCCTATAAGTGTCTAAACACCATTCAGCAGTTAAATCTTCCAAAATTTTCATGTCTTCCTACAGTTCCCCTGCACTATAGCCAGAGGCCAGTGTCATCCCTCTCTGGCAGTACAGGTTTTCCAGTTGCTCACCTCCCGTGAGAGATGTGAGCACTCCAGCCGTGTGACAAAGCCCCCTACAAGATCCTCTGTACTTAGAAGTGAGGTGGCTCTGAGTGCTGTTCACATGTGGGTACAGGCCCTTCCTCAGCACCCCTTTGTGGTGTTGGGCTGTCCTGTCTGGGCTGCAATTAGGTCCTTAATGTGACCATTTTAAGTGAAAACATCTCCAGACCATTTTGACTATATTCAATCTCCATGTGCACTCACATTTTTATTTCTAAGTTATCCTGGCTGTCTGCCAAGGGAGTGTGCAGGCACCCTCACAAAATGCCTGCTGAAAGTTCCCATCTCTCTCACTATTGGCATTTGAGAGAGTGAACAGCTGTTGCCATGATAATTTAGGGAAAAAGCCTCTGCTAGGATTTTTCCTGTCCTGAGGGCCTCAGGAAAGAAATGTAAACAATGGCTATCTGCTGCTGTGGAATGCCACGGGTGCATCTTCCATTGGTTCATGTAGGTTGTTTTCAATCAGTGACCAATCACAGCCACCTGTGCTAAGGCTGTGAGCAGTCACAGGTTTTTGTTATTCATTCTTATTCTATTCTTGTCTTTGTAGCCTTCTGATCTTCTTTTCTCTGTTCTTTTTAGTATAGTTGTAATGTAGTATTTTAGTATAATATATAACATAATAAATCAGCCTTCTGATCAAAATGGAGTCAAACCTCGTGTCCTCACACCAGGGATCTCAGTCGGAGCAAGAATCAGCAACTGGACTTCACCTGTTTTAGGCATCTCTGTTATTTTTGCTACTGTGAATGTTGACCAATATGCCTGATCATAGACCAGGGCTGTCACTCTCAGTAAGTTCAGCTGGAAAGGTGCCTACTTATTTCAGGATCAAAATTGATTCATGAAAAGTAAACTAACATTTTGACTCTAGAAAGTCTGATTTGCAGAGATGATAGTACACTATGGTTCTAACACCACCATTTTATAAGAAAGCCAATTTGAAACCGTTACGCAGTATTTTCTTTGTAGCTGAAACACTAAGATTTTAATCATGGCTGTGACCCAGAGCTTCTCACTTTTGAATTTATTGTCAAAGTCTGAAGAAAATGGAGAGTGTTCCCTGCAGAAAAGCATACTGTTGCTGTTGCTTTCACTGTCAGTCAAAGCAGTGCAAAGATAGTGAGTACTACGAAGCAATGAGCAACTTTTTTCTATCTATTCATATCAATATTGTTGTTTTGTTAGCAATATTTAAAAAAATTTTGCTCTTCATTTACAGAATGTCATAAAAACTTTCTTATATAAACAGTAACTGTAAAGTTTATTAAAGTATAACTTGGCCCTATCTTCATGATTTCCAGATGCAAACCTTGGTTTTCAAATCTCCAATTTAGCAGTTGAACATCCAATTCCTATGCAGGACATATCAAAAGGTCTTTGAACCTAGCGAGAGTCATTAATAACATTTAGAACAGCCTAAGGCCCTTCTTGGAGTGTCAATATCTGATGTGGCATGAATTCTCAAGAAAAGAAAAAGGCTAATGCCTTAGATTCTTCTCTCAATACATTTCTTAATTGTAAGAAGACTTTTTTTATGTCTTACGTTTAGCAGAGCAGCATTTTTTACTATATGATTAATTGAAATTTAACTTATTCATTTCAGCTAAATTCTTCCTTTATTACATAAAAATAAGAATAGTTTTAGACGTTAGTGTTTCTTAACATCAAGATCATATAGACTAGCTCTTTAAATGTATGGTGCTAAACTATTTTCATGATTAGTTCAGTGGGAAAAAAATGGATACTTAATAGTGGTTATGACTGTCATTGCTAGAAATTATTGCCCTTAAAACTATTGAAAAGCCAGCTGAAAGTATTGTTATGCAAAATGAATGCAATGTGAAGATTAACATCAACATTGTACAGGACTAATGGAGCTTTGCTATTAAAGTTGCCTGTTTGTAATATATCAGATAATATTGGGTTCTTTGGAATTCAGATATCCTTCTCAAACCTCAGTAATATTAAATAACTGCCTTGCACAATTTTTTCCTCTTCTCAGTATCAGTTGTTTCAGCACCACTAGTATGTGTCTATCTATACCCCATTTTTAATAATTTTTCTTTCTCTTACCCAAAATCAGTTTCCAGTGCAAATGGATTCCTGTGTAAAATTATACCCCTGTACACACACTGCTGCTTCATGTTCTCAAAGACATTTTGTCATTTGTCATATTGTCATTAACAGGCAAGTTCAGCCATATGAATACATCCTATGACATCCTTTCTAGTGCTTTAAAGAAAAACAAGGATGATGTAGTGTAATATAAATATACTTCTTGTCTTCAAAACAGCAGAAACTCTGATCCTTATTTCAAAATTAATATTTTAATTAATACAAAATTTTTAAAAGTGGAAAAAAAAGGAGGGGTCACAATCCACAGCAAGACCTGTAGACACTCTCATAATTGTTATATTGACTTAATACTGTTCTTAAAAGAATGTTAAGAATTTCTTCAGTTCAGAAGAAAAAAAAAATGCAAAAAGTTTTAATAAGAGTGTAGTACCATCTATTAAAACAAAAATAAAATATTTATGAATGCTATATATAGAGCATTTTTACATTAACAGTTTTAAAAGCTCCTATTTTTGAATTGGCAGAAAAGAGCCCATTGATTAATGTTTTCATAACTAATTAAATGGATTAGGATAAAAGCACTGAAGTGACAGAGACATCTTAAAAGGGTAAAGTCTACTAGTTCTTCCTCCTCCTGGTACAATATTCAATTCTACAATTATTTCAAAGTATGTTATTTGGTCTTGTTTTAAATGGTTTAAGCAATAAAAGTTTCCCTATTACCCATTTGACACAGCTTTGCTACTAGAAACTCTTACATAGTTTTCAGAAAATGGAACTATGTTATTTTTAATACTGTTATCCTACCCTTAAGGAATAACTTGATCTCACTGTTTTTTTCTGATTCTCCTAGTTATTCTCAATACTTACATTTCTATGACTGTCAGTCCTCTAACTTTTTGTTTCCAGTATTGCTGCTAACATATAAAAGGTATAAATACCAGTGATTGCCTTTTTCTTCCTCATAATAATATACTGCATTTTCGAGAAAATAAATCCTCCCTTTCATCATTATTATTCATCATCATTATTATCAGTTTTAGTCCTTCTTAGCTGCTTTTAATCATTATACCTGAAAGTCAAAATGTTCTTCTGTAGTGTATACTTGTAAGTTCTTCCTAGGGCTTTCTCGCTATTTTTCTGTTCATAGGGAAAATAGAAAAGGAGCTGTTGGGCCTAACTTTTGGAATGTGAATAAAACAATAATTAAAATAATCTGAGCCATTTTATGGTGGTTTTTTAATCACAGATTTTTAGTTACCTACAAACTTTTGTAGGTCTTTGGAAAGTATACGTACATATGTATATGTATGCATAGATATGTGTGTGGTCACACATATTCATGAGCTCAATTAGATTAAGAAAATAGTGGGAAATTGGATGAGCCTACATTCTAAGTTTTATGTCTTTTGGATACTTAAAAAAATTCTATCTTTATTAAGCAACTAAATCTAAATAAAATAAAGCAAAAAGTGACAACAAAGAAAAGCCCAAACCCATGAACTGAATTTAGAAACAAAGAAAAAAACTCATTAGAGGAAATACTAAAAAATATTACAGAGATGGAAAGACCTCTTTTTTACTGTCTAGCTCATTAATTCATTTGCTCTCCTCAGAGAATAGAGCTACAAACTTCTTTTTTTACTTACTCTGTAACATAAACTGGATTGAAGTTTAATTTCCCTTTTAAATAAGGTCTTTTGATTCACATCAATATGTTGATAAAAGTAGAATATGGATGCTATATTCTTCTTCCTAGTCTATGGAGGTACTTACCCACCAGGTTATCAAATCACTCTCTTTTTCACTCACTCATATCTAAACGGTGTGTGTCAGGCAAGAATAATTTGAGAAGCCCAAATTAAAGGGTCTTGAAGGACAGAGCTGCAGAATGATCTAAGCTTATTTTTTGAATCTCACCTGAGGGATTTTAACATCTTATTCTCAATCTCCTAGTATTTTTTAAAAATTTAAGATTGTCACTTTCATTGTTTTTCCTTCTTTTTTTTTTTTTTAATCTGAATTGCTAAGAATTATCTAATCATTCTGATTTTTTTGCATCTTAGTTACAAGCTAAGTGGGTTTTGTTGCCCATTAACTTTTGTAGCTGGTTTAGCAGACCCTCAAAGATGGGTAAACAGACCAATCAAGCACAGAAAAGAGAACATCAGCGCAGATATTAACATTTTGTTGCCTTTGAAATTATTAAGACAACTACATCACCAGAGTGGCTGGAAACAGGCCCAATGGAAAGGACCTAGAGGTGTTGGTTGACAGTCAGCTGAATATGAGCCAATGTGTGCCCAGGCAGCCAAGAAGGCCAATGGCATCCTGGCCTCTATCAGCAGTAGTGTGGCCAGCAGGGACAGGGCAGTGTTTGTCTCCTTGTACTTGGCGCTGGTGAGGCCACAACTCAAGTTGTGTTGTCAGCTCTTGGGCTCTCGCTACAAGAAGGACATTGAGGTGCTTGAGTGAGTCCAGAGAAGGGCAACAAAGATTGTTAATGGTATAGAGAGCAAGCCTTATGAGGAGCACCTGAGGGAGCTGTGGTGGTTAAACCTGGAGAAAAGGAGGCTCAGGAAAGACCTTATCATTCTCTACAACCACTGGAAATTAGGGTGTAGCCAGGTGGGAGTTGGCCTCTTCCTCCAGGTAAGACGTAACAGAACAAGAGAACACAGTCTCAAGCTGTACCAGGGACATTTCATATGGGATATCAAGGAGAATTTCTTCATGGAAAGAGGGGCTGAGCATTGGAACAGGGTGCCCAGAGGTGATGGAGTCACCATCCTTGTAAGTGTTGAAGAAATGACTGGACATGGCTATAAGAGCTCACTCAATAGGAGGTGCAGTGCTCATTGCAAATTCTTGTACATTTCCCAGGCTGAACAAAGGCACCAGTCCATGTGCCATGCTTATAATGATAACATTTTCAATGATGAACCTTCCTAGTGAACAAGTGAGAGTCTGTACTTGCAGGGTAAAAGTTGTCAAATATTATCTTATTTGCAATACTTTTAACTTTTTAGAGGAATCCCAAATGAGCACCAGATAGTCTCATGCAAAATAATAAAATTTTAACATGAGTAATGAAAATAATCCAAACTATCATTGTAACATAGTGATGTTTCTCTGATCTGTGTCTAGACAGAAGGTCAAGGAACGAATGTGTCTTCCTCTGGAAAATGATCCTGCGGTGAAATTCTGCATTAGAGATCATCAAGACTACACCAAACAATTACCCAGTATGGGCCAGTCCAGAGGCAAGAAAGCTCATATTCTGAAATTAACATGGGTGATTAAGTCATCAAGAGTGGCTAGCTATCCATTGTGGGTGTCAGAGCTATGGCAGATACCCAGCTGCCCTTTACTCAAAGATGGCTGGTTCATCTCCTGGGTAAAGCACATCTGAATGCAGGATGTAAGCACATAAACACTGAGCTTAGAGAAGGACTATCTTATAACTAAGAAAGCTTCTTCACCTTAAGTAGGTAAGTACTATCATTTCAGAAGCATATTTGTGGAAAATTTCTTCAGATGACTTTCCAAATTCCATAGAAAATGCACTATAGGTGTTCAGATACTCTTTGCAGTGACTCTCTTAACCATTAACTAAAAAACGTTAGGCATACAAAAGCAAAGGCTGTATATAGAGAATTGATAAGATTTTAAAACCAAGAGGACTGTTACAGTTACTTAATCTTATTTATTTTATATAATACAGACAACAGAAACATGCTTAACAACTGTGTTACTAACTTCTTTTTCATTTTGTATTTTGTTTCTGGTTTTTCTTTGGTTTTTTTTGGTTTTTTTTAAGTAGCTTAATTTTGTAACTTAATTAAGAACCCATTGTTGTCTGAGGGAAGTTGTTCGGTTTAGATGTCTCTGAAATGACCTTTATACCTAGTTTAATTTAGCTGACTTCAAACCACTGCATCTCATTTTGCCTAATGCCACAAAGTTTCTCAGCTAGACATTTGTAGATTGTGATGAAGTCATGTCCTTCTAGAAATTCAATACATGAAGCTTTTGCAGCTTCTTCACTTGAGCTATTTTCTTCATCCTTCCTCATTCCAGTTATTATTTTCAAAAGCTTCTAAAATTGCAACATCTTTCCTAAAGTACAAGCACCAGAACTTGTCATAGTAGTCAAGTAATAGCATCATTAATCTCATCTTGTGGTGCAGAAATACTACTTTTCTTCTTGCATAGTTGGTGATGCAGCTTAATTTCTGAATCATGTCTGAGTAAATTAATTCTGTTGATTATCTTTGGAACAGTACTGACGTGAGGTTTCACACGTGGACTTGAAATGGAGATACCTATGAGGATGAAGGAAAGAAGTACAAAGTGAGGGGCAAAATTGGAAGTAAGGATTAGAGTGAAAAACCTGGGAAGAGCATGTTAGCTGCAGTCAGTGACAGCAGGGAAGGCAGGGTTATAGGTGGCAAATGCCACAGAAGTGTAAAGGTTGTATGTCAAAATGCCAGCTGTACTATATATTCTTCTTTCATTCTACTTCTTGGAAGCAGTGGAGAAAAAATAAACCTTGCTTTGCAGTGCGCATGTAAAGGAGAAAGCAGATGTTTCCTATGTTTTTCATAGTCTAGGGAGAGTGCAGCTTGGATAAGCATCAGTTTTTAGATCAGCTCAAATCACACTAATATGATTCGATGTTTATTCTGACACAATCTTTCACCCCATCCTCTTAAAAAGTAAAGTGTTAAAATGTACTTCATACTACTAAATAATATGTCTCACCTTAATGTGTTTACCTGGATTACCTCTTTATTTATTTATTGCCACATTTTCTATTCTGGTATTTTCAGTAATTTTACTCAATCTTCATTTATATTTTATTTTAAACTACCAATATGGACAGTGAATAACCTTGGGCTGAGATATTTTCATGAAATCACAAAAAAATTCACCCATAGTGACTAATGATTTCTCATCTATTTTCTTATTTCAACTTAGTACTAGAGACAATTATATATACATGAAATGTGGATACCTTTCTTTATAATAATCTTTTTTTAAACCATGAAATCATGTGATGTGAAGTCAAGTACTCTACAGAAGCCTGAATATTTTATTCATCATATTCACCTTTATGAACCAACCTTGTAACCTCATAAAAAAACAGTAAAGAGTTTGTATAAGAAGGGCTATTTTACATTAAACTGCATTGGCTTACATTAATTTTGAATGTTACCGAACTCTTAGTTATTTACTGATTGCATCCATGCCAGCTTTTTTATAACTGTCTGAGATTGATATCAACCTACCTGTCCTTTAATTTCCTCTCCTATAACCTTTTAAAAAAACAGTACAGCAGTTCAGCTGTTTTGAAACCCTCCGTAAGTTTTTTATTGTTTCTGTATGAAAATGTCTATTTTAAAAATAGCTCACAGAGATTTGTGGATAATTCTTTGGGTGTTGTTAGATTTGAGTGTTCTAGTTCTGCATATAAATAAATGCTTAACTTCATTAAAATTTTTAGTACCCTTTGTAACAAATGTAATTATCAATATCAAACCTGTTATTTATTCTTCTGTCTTGTTCCAAGAGGTTTTTGTTTTCATTGTTTTCCTGCTGATGCCCAACAAAAACATGTATTAAATAATTCTGCCCTTTTTTGCATCATGGTACATGATTTTGACATCTCTGCTTAATATCCATTATCAGTAAATGTCAATAATTGTTGTGGTTCTGGTGTACATACATCAGAAGAGAGGTATGTATATATATACATACATGTATAATATACATGTATATATATATTTGACTCATATTTATTTTAGCTGTCCTTATCAACTGTCTGAATTCCTTAGCTATCACTATATGCACATTACTTCTTTTTATTTTTAAATATACCTTTGTTCATTCAAAATATGGCAACAAAAAGATGCAAAAACTTTATAACTCAGATATTTTTACTAAATATTTTCTGAAGAAAAAATATGTTTCAGACACCCAACAAAACATCTTAAACACATTTCAATCATACATATTTATGTGTGGGTGTAGTCAGTGTAACCGTGCATATATGAATATAAAAAGAAAGAGATTTTATCCCATTTTTCTTCAACCATAACTTTTCTTCCAGTTTTAGATACTGAATTTTAAAAATACACCAGAGTTATACACTATTTCTTAATATGCATTCTTTTTGCATAGGTGAAAGAACTACATATTCATTTAGCCATGCTTTCTAAAAGTCCAAACACAGTAGAAAATATTTTTCTGATCCAATAAACTAGAAGAAATAAATTATATGGAAATTGTAAAAAATAAGTGTTTACAGTAGATGAAGGCTATTTATGCAAAGAAAAACATACAAATATTGAAGAGGGATCAATATACAGCAAAAACGGATGAGATTCGTTAGAGGCAGGCTACGGTTTATTTGAACATTTTTTGATGTTCCACCATAAATTTGCCTTTATTAAATATCAGCAGTCTCAATAACAAAAGAAATAAGGAACAAGTAAGTAAAGAAGAAGGAACAAGTGAAAGAAATTCAATGATGTAAGAATATAGGTCCTTGAACTCAATACTACTTACAGGTGAATTGTCTCAGTCTACCTGAATTGCCTAAATCACTGGGAAATAGTTTCAGAAATGAAGCGAGAGCTCAGACTTTGCAGAGATTATGGTAAATCAGACTTGTAAATGTGCAATTTGGCTACTGCCTGTATTAGTCTTTACTATTTTTTCATACTGAACGTGAGACAGCCTTTCACATGGGTGAGAAGGAAAATGGAAAGGGTGAAAAAAAATTATCTGTTTTTGCATTGTGTGTGCAGTTCCCTGTTCAAAAACTGCATTGATGCGTTCACTGAATACATAATTTTCTCTTATACTTTGAACATGACACAAAATGAAGAAGTTTACATTAAAAATTCTTTCCTAATTTTCCTCTAATTCAGCATTAGGGTTCAAATTTTTATTTTGACTATTATTTTCTATAGTCCCTGTGGTGCTTGCAATTCATCCTGTCTCAAAATAGTAAAGCAAAACATCAGAGTGGAAAATTATACAACACTTTTAAAATATCAGTTTTTAATTTAAAAAATAAGTCTAGTATATTAGAAACTGTAAATAAATGTATTTTCACAACCATTCAAGTATCTAAATGTAGGCAAAATTAAGGCACATTTGTAGCACAAAAATAGCTTTCTACAACACAGTGCATCAGCAACAGTTCACTCCAAATGTTGTAGATAATTAATCTCATTTTCCCTCTGCTTCGTTTTGTGTTCTATTAGTTTTCTTATTCAGACTTTCAAGTCACAAATCTAATTTAAAGCCTCACAACTGGTCTAATGTGGTAATGTGTTCCAAGTGCGTGCAGTGTCTAGCAGTGAGGGATAGGGACAGAATACTAATTTGCCTCCCAGTGTGCAAGGTGCTCAATAAATAAATAATATATTACCTGTGCTCACCATTACTTGACTACAGAAAGTGTCAAAAGCAACAGAAAAGTTGGATGCAAGTTTAAGGCATGTAAGAGAAAATGAAGTGAAGTAGGGATGGGTAGGGGAGACAGAAGAAAAGAAAGCAGAGGGAGAGAACAGTCAGCCACAGAACAGTAATTATTCTGTTAACATGGTTAACTATAGGTGCACAGATAAAGCATATTAGACTATGTACTGATTAATAGTTAAACAATTATTTATTTATAAGAATTTTGCCTTCTGTGTGTTCTCTCATTTCTCTTTAGAGAAATGTAGAATGCCTTTATATTGTTCTAACTTCTGCTGTTTAATTATTCTCTTTCAGAAATACTCTAATTTTTTTCAACACATTGATTTTTTTTCTGTTGTTTGAATTTGCTTCCTTACTGTATGTAGAGGTCGCTTTATTTTTGGAGTTTTGTTTTCATACACCTGAAAATTAGACTATACACCAGGTAAATAATTGTAGAGTTACAGAGTTTCACTCTGATCTTCTGTGCTGTCATCTGAACTTCTGGAAACTCCATTGCGATCAATGAAGACACACTGGTGCAAAAACTAGCACTTGGGAGACTAAATTCAGAGTGTTGATATTATAAAGAAGAGTGCAACAGAAAGAGAGACAATGTGCTGGCATGTATGGTAAAATCAAAGTCTAAAATAAAGTAAAGGATAGAAAGATGATGTGGAGGAAGAAAAAAAAAAATAAATGTAATTCCCATGGAACTGGCAATGTCTTGGATTATTAAAATATTATTTTGTATAAAATGCCATTACAATCTTGTTTAAATTTAATGCAATTTACCAGACCATAAAGAACTCCTTAGAATAAATGGCTGGTTTCCAGGCACAGCTACTGTGCTGCTGATTACAATACATCCTGACATTTATGACAGTTTCATAATTCTTGTATTCTGTACCTAGCTGTGCTCTGAAGTGTCTCTACTTTGCTGAAGGCTTTCTCCTGGGAAATGACTCTAAAGTTTTGTGGACTGAAAGGACAATAAAATAGTTTGACAGGAAAACACTATTACTATAGAATACAAATCTGTTTCCATTTTGTTTATAACTGTTAAAAATTAAGATTCATTTTACAATGAACACCTGTGTAATTTATCATCACAAAAAATAACATCAAACTGAGAAGATATTCTTATATGACTAAACTTTCCAGTATGAGTAGGGATTTGTCAGATCAATGCCTAGACCCTTCTACTGTAAGAGTAGCCCTACTGATGGTTTACAAAGACTTAAGATTCTCAGGAAGACTAGGAAAAATGTCAGACCTAGATACAAGAAAAAGAACAGGTAAGAAGAAGTATGAGGGCATGAAAGAAATCTTACTACACAGCCATTGACCTTTATGTGGAGTAGTACTCAAAACAGCATTTAATCATATCTCCAAATGTTTCATGAAAGATTTATAACAAAAGAAAAATCATTCAAAGAATGATTTTGAGAAAGAGCAAAATTGAAGCATTTTTATAACTACTTGGGTAATACTGGCTTAATGTTTTCAACAAAAAAAAATTGTAAAAGCTTTTAAGTGATGTTATCAAAATCTGCATAGTAAAAATAGATTTATTTTTTCTATGAAAGACTGTTCCTATACATGTCAACTGAAATGCTATAACATTTCCAATGAAAATTGTGCACCAGCTCTACAAACATATTTTTCATATTTGTTTGAGTTCACCTACTTTGACTTAGACCTGCAAGCAGACAGCTGAAGTTCTGACTTAACCATAAAACTTCAATTAGACATACTGTCCATTGAACAGACAGATAGCAAGAGGGAGACAGACTGAAAAAGATTCAACCAGACTTAAAGATAGTATAAATTATTCTGATTTCCAGGCAGCATGCTTATGGTAGTCAGTATTTAGGGTATAGATCCAAAACTCCACTCATTCCTGATAACATTATACCCCTGTCAGTTTCCCCCTTTTATGTGAGGGAGGAATGCCTAAACACCACTTCTGCTCTGCTATCAGTGTTTAATGCAGAGGGTTATTACAGAGTTACTCCTGGCACCCCATTGACCCTAAATTGCCATGCTAATCAAACTGTAGATTGTCCTCAAAAGGGTGTATTTCTAGAGTGCTGCTTCATTTCAGAGTGCTGGCTGTGAAAGATAATGTAATCATCTGTAGTGCTGCAGAAAAACAGGTTTAAGTTGTAATCACACAAGAACTCCTGTATTAAATGACGTCAGCCTAGTCTGTATACAGATGGAAGGAAGACCTCTGTGGACCTCTGTAGTATTTAAGAAGACACTATTAGTGAGTAATATAGGAGCTGACAATTTTTCACAGCATTAGTACTGCCCAGACATCATATGAGATTGAGTCCTATTGCTAGAGATCTCATCTTTCAGATAAAACATAAAAGCGAGGTGCTGAACAAAAGTGGTCATTACAAATTGTATGGTATTTCTCATAATGTTCTCTTGGCCAAACATGAAGTAGGGAATTACATTCTGTTTGCCTTAATTAACCTGAGGTCTGCAAAACATGTTTTTCCTTCTCATCCAAACAGCTCTGTAATGATATTTTCCCCCATACTCAATGGTCACAGACCATTGTCTCAAAGAGAAAAAAAAACAAAAAAAAAAACAAAAAAAACCACCCCACACCCTAAAAAAACCCCTACTGTATACAATTATTAAGAACATACAAAATAGTCAATAATCTGAAGGAATGTGCTTAATGAAATTGAAGAATTTATAAACCACAACAGAACTTTACAGCAAAACTGTTTGATGGCTGTTCAATAAACAAAGCCCATTATTTACAAGTGCAGTATGAAATAAATATTCTAGAAAACTTAAAACCAGAGCTGTACAATTAAATATATTTCAGCATAAAGTAATAAAGTAGAGGCAATGGAAAAAGATAGTCAGCTTCAGAGAGAAATGCATATTTAAATCTCTATGAATGCCATCCTAACTTACTAGTAAGACATGAGTGTAGAAAAAGAAATGTCTGCTTAGAGGCCACAGGGAGTTGGTTTGAAGAAGGTAAGACCAACAATTCAGATATTGCTATCCAACTAAAATTCATTCCAAACTAGAAATTTTTGTTTCAATGGGAACCTTTTGATTCCCTCTGAGCCCTGTTGTGCTAGTTGAAGCTGAATAAAATCCCAGAAAACACCCTGGAAATGTAGAGTTTCAGCTCTTTAGAAAATTAAAAATATTTTATAATGCACTGAATATTTAGGATCAAAAATATTTCTGGTTAGTTTATTTCACATAATATTAAAACCTTGTATTTTTTTTCCTAATACAAAAGAAAAGTATGGGATATTATATTAGTGGTTGATCTTACATTTCATTTTGTCCATCCTTAAAATGTGCACTTCTATTTACATGCAGTAGCAATTCTGTGGTTTTTATCTATTGAGTATTTGTCAATGTGTTGCACAGTTGCAACCATTAGATGCAGAGATCATAAGGAAAACCCATTCCTTTGTTCAATTTTTTGTACTTATGCAAAAATTTCATGGACAGTAGCCATTTTGTGTATATTAATGCAAATAGAAAAATAATATTGTAGATATTAGTCACTTTCAGTAACTTTAAGGAACTCACACATGGGTTCCTAATTCAATTAATCAACATTACTTGGGTCAGTCAATTAACTTTCTCCTCATGACATGAACACTTCAATAATCCTCAGCTAAATGAAGTAGTATGGGCTGAATTCACCCTTTTGATTCTGAAATAAAAACAAGAGGTATGGGCTTTTGTTATAACATTTTTGGCAGTACTGCCAGACAGGTTATTCCCTTCAGGAAACCAAGAGGAAAGAAAAGAGACCAAATTAACACAGGAAAAAAAAGGAAATAGAAGAAATCTTGTATTGAAACACAATTGCTGAGGCAGCAATGAAGGACTCAGAGAAGAGCTTCTTTGCAAAAGAAAATGCACTATGCAATTCCAGCTCTCAGATGTGCTTAGTGAAGAATTTCACATGAGCATCTGTGCTTGTCAGGCTTCTTTTTTGAACCGCTACTCAAGGTTTCTGTGTTACCAGCTGATAAACTGCTTGTAAAATTTAATGGTTGAAACATACTTTACTCTCTGTCGCCACTGTGGAATCCCACCACAGTTTGCCTCCTGCAACTGAAAAAATTACAAAGCTAAATGGATATAAGTAAGCCTGTGACACACCTGCCTGTGACAGCTGTACAGCTGAAATGGCATCTGGTCTATTGATTGTTTAACTATGCAACATCTCTGCTGCCTTAACAATGCATAATCATCATTCCATTAATGAAGAAATTTCTCAGAATTCATCCTAATAGTTTATATTTTGAAAAGTCTGTGAAGATCTTGTCACATCTATCTCTATTTCTTGCTAGTAACACAGCACTTACCATATTTAGAAGTTTTTGAGAAAATAAAAATACAAGATGTTCCTATTACAGAAGACTCTTTCACATATTGAGTATATATATTATCCTTCCATGGAAAGCCCCTGTGGGTGTAAAACTTCAAGGGACTTGATGACAGAAAGAGTTTGTTTTGGTTTTTTTTTTCTTCAAACCTGTGTAAAAAAGCACTATTTTCCTAGGGAGAAGAACAGGCATTTGTGTTTAAAATCAAGTGGATTGAATGAGTTTGGGATTAAATCACTACATCTGTTGGATATTTAAAAAAAATGTACCTAGAAAAGAAATGGAGTGCACAAATGCATATCAGTTGGAGTATTAGTAATGTAGGTAGACTAATTAGTATCTTATCTTGTAATGCTAGTTAAAAGATAGGTTTAATATTCCTGTAGATTTAATTTTGGTGATGTATCTGGGTGCACAAATAACCCTCAGGAAGAGATGCAATCACTCCATAATCCCAGTTCCCTGAAAATTGCAGCTGGAATTATTTTAAAATTAATATCCAATTTTAAGATCTGTGCTATGGAAATTAATGTTACTAAAGCCAGACTATCTTTGTTTTCAGAGAACACATAAAACCCAGCTAGTGACAATCTTTGGTTGTTAACAGCCCCATGATACTTTTATAAGACAAAGTTTTAATTTTCAATTCTTAGCCTAAATCCAGCATGGGTAATTTTATTCCTTCTATTTAAGAAATCACAGTTGTCCTTTTAATTGAAAACAGTATAATTTTCTTCTTGCCTTAGAAATCAAGATAGGGTGTGCTAGCAGCCACGAGATTCTTATGCATGTGATAGCATTACACTTGCAGTCAATTCATATTTTAAACTCAAAAAACCCCATAACCTAGGGTTTAGGATGCAAACTTTAGTGCATATACATGAAGATGCATTGTCTTCTCCATACATTTCCTTGGCTAACAGCTGAGGTAAATATTAAATGGCACCCACAAAACCATATTGAATTTTGTGAGCCACATGATATCAGCAGGAACCTTTACAGTGATTTCTGATGATTGTGGATTAGGCTCTTTTGGAATAATAAAATAAATCAGGATGACTAGAAATAAAGATAAAATTCTTACTTCACTGAAACTACCAACAATTTTTGGAGTTATTTCAATGCAGCTGCTTTTCATCCAAAGAGAGGTTTCGTTTTGCTTTGGTTCAATTTAGGAGAGAAGGAAAAAAGATGTTTTATAAGAAATTATGGCTTCTGCCATCAACAAGTACTGTCAAACTAGTTTCATTTTGGCATTAGCAGAGTCTGTGAAATGAAATCAGGTACTATGTAAATATAGGGTTTAAATAATGAAGTAATGACTATAATTTAAGTCTATTTTCTTGACAGTAGAAGAAAAGAAGTATTTTAATTCTGTGTCTCACAGGACTAGCATTTAAACATGGGGAAAAATTAGAGAGGACAGTAAAAATAATTGCAACTCACCTCTGCTAGAAAAAACTCAAAATTATCAGAAAAGTGTGTTCATGGTGTAGAAGTTAATAAAAGGACATTTAATAAACAGACAATGAAACAGATAGCATATTAATAATTTTACAAAAAATCTAAACAAAACCCCGCCGTTCCTAAGAATCTCAAATACTAATTGGGAAAAAAAATATTAATGTGTAAGATTCTCCCCAAAGCACTTTATCAGTGGTTGCTTTAGAAGCGTTTAATACAACCAAGAGTTTCAATGAGAATCTCATCTGCCTGCTGATCCCAGTGGAAAGAATGGTAACAAATGCAGGAGAGACTAAAGTATTAATTCATACTTGATTCTGTATTATAAATTACAACAAAAAGTTGCTGGAAACTATATGGATAAATGCAATTATAACATTAGAATAAGTTTCCAAGTATTTCAGGGGCAATGAGAACAGATTATGTTGTGCATTGGTTCATTTGTTTACTTGTATGTACAGTGGAACAGGAAACATAGTAAATACATATGTATCTTAGCTTAAAAAATAATCAGAAGAGATATTAAAACACTCATTAAAACTAGTGTTGCTTAACAATGTATCACAGAGTTGAAAGAAAACAGAATAGAAAGACCTGAAGGGGATTCTTGTTAAGCCACACAAAATTCTGTTGGACAAATGTCCTTACAGCCAATGTGTTACCCCATTCCTTGGTGTAGGGCATGTCAGGGTCATGCCAGAATCAAACATGGGAAGAAGGTGGACTAGAATATGCAGAGCTCCATCCATTCCTTAGCAGCCAAAGGAATCCTTCCAGGAAACAGCCAAGGCAGCGCAGCTCTTGTGCAGATTTGTACTGAGCTTGAGTTTGTTTCAGACCCAGCGATACTGAAGACTTGAGAAGGATGGATTATTGCTTAGACGTTGCCAGCAGCAGCTGGCTTTCTAAAACATAGAAAGTTCAAAGGTAGATTTAAAAATCTGTCTTTTTCTGTTTCCTTCATTTGTGATATTGTTTCATTTGTGATATTATATATATGATAAAGAAAAATTTTTGCTACTAATTCCTTGTCCATGCGCATATCTTTTTTTTTTCAAAAAAATTACTGAAAAAGTTAGTATTTTATGTAACATCACAGGGTAGTTTACTACTTAGACAAGGTAGTGTTACAAAGTAGTCACATAAAATTTGTTCATTTCATAGTGAACATGAACAAACATCTAAATATTTTCTCTGAAATACTGAGTATGTTTAAAATGACAACTCTTTTACATTTAAATGCTTCATTTCTCCATGTAGTTAGTATGATTAACACTTATTTATGTAAAGATGTGCTTATTGTACTGATTGTATATTTACTGTTTTATTCTTCTTAGCACCATGCTCCAGTACCTATAAGCCTGTGAGAATATGAACTAGGGTGGTGGTTGCTGGCTTTTTTTTTTTTTTTCTGCTCACAGATAATCAAGGCATTATTAACAAAGCACCACTTGTAGAATTTAAATAGTGTCAGAATTTGACTTGCAGATCTAAGGACGAATTTGCAAGGTTGACTGTCAAAATAGGTTTTCAGTTTTTTTAAAAACTTGTCAACAGTGTACACTTAAGACAGAGTTAATGAGCGACAACACACAGAGAATCCAATTATACATTTTTTACAGATTGCTCATTGGAGTATAAGTATGCTTTAATAGCATACACAAAGTCAAAGAGCTCACATAAGAATAGTCAAGATAATTGAGGACAGATTTATTCAGAGGGTGCAGAAATTAAGGCATAGATCCTTATCTTAGAAGCTGCCACATGGGAATTACTTTTTAGATTAGCTAGGACATAGGGATTATAGGCAGGCAAGACAACAGGATGACACCAGAATTTAAAAACAGCCCAGAAAAACTGTACATTGTTCAATATGAAAATAAACCTTGTCTCTTAAAATACTTAATGCAGTTAGGATTCTGGATAAAAAGGCTGTCAGAGCACGTATCCCTTCACTTGTACTTCGTATGTTTCCCTACGGCTGTCAAAGCAAAACACTTTTATTTCGTTTTTACTACTGGTCATGTAAAACTGCAGAGACTCTGTAAATAGAGCATTCAAGAGGTTTCTTCTGGAAACTGATATTTTTAACAGCCAACAATCCTCTCTTTAACATGTGTGAAGGGTACTGTTGCTATCAGTCTAATTACTTAATAGTTTAATACTTTTGGGACATTTAAGTCCTATAACACAAAGTATCTAGTTTCCAAATTAGAAAAAATAATGCCAACTTCCCATTTTAGTCTGGAAAACTGCAGGTTTCTCAAGCACAAAAGTACTATTTTGTGGTCCCCATGTGACTTTAACTATAAAATATACATTTAAATCCTTTATTCAACCAAAATACCAGATCTGCCCATATGTAGAAACAGGGTTTCTGAGATTTTGACTAGATTTCTAGAGAAAACTGCAATGTCTCTGTCTCCAAGGCCTTAAACAGTTGAGACAGAAATTAGTGTTTGGTTTTTTTTTTTTCCCTTTCAATATATGGTATGAGTTAGGTGATAGCTCAGATCTTGCCTGAGAATGTTTGGGCTCTGATGTTATAGGTGTTTTAGAAACAACCAGGATGGGAAAATCTTCCATTTTCTAATCCACAGACACTGAAATTCCAAAATAAAATACAAAGAAATAGAAAACCCAAAACAAACGGTAAAATGAGATAGAGAAGTACAATAAAAGGGCATCATTTAGTCATCTTCATTAGCAGATTTCTAAATGGAGGTCCCACAGATCAAAGGCACTTAATAAAATAGTTGTGATCACATTTATATGAAGTTTCTCTCTATTGTGGGTTGACCCTGGCTGAATGTTTGATGCCCACCAAAACTGCTCTATTACTCACCTCTTCAGCTGAACAATGAACACAAAATATAACAAATGATTCTTGGATAAAGACAAGAGCAGGGAGAGATCACCCACCATGACTATCACAGGCAAAATAGACTTGACTTCAGAAAATTAGCCTTCTGGCTACTGCAAAAATTAATCCTGCCATGGCTGAAATGAGGACATCAACAGAGGAATATCTTCTGGCAGCCTCTCACAAAAGCCACCCCTGTAGCTCCTCCACTACTAAAACCTTGCCATGAAAACCCAAATACACTCCAAAGTATTCAGAAAGGCAGTGTTTGAAAACTGAACTAAGAAGGAAGGCTGAGATAATGGCATGAGGATGTGACTTTTTAAACAAGAAATTATGATCAAGTGAGGCTAAATGGAGCAGAACTTTTGAAGAAACAATAAATGTTTCATACTTGATGCAACAAAACAAAGCAAGGATCAGTACAGGTATGCAAAAAGAGGTGACACTGCCAAAATAATATCACTGGGAAGAAGATTAATTCTAGTATATAAATAGGAATCAATTGCCAAGACAAAGAAAATGTGGTCTAAAAAAACTACTTAGTACCTTATCTTGGTTGGATAAGGAAGGTAGACATCACTACAGAAAAAGAGAGATGTAACCTGCAAAATCCAGAGGGCACTGAAATCACATTGAGAAGAAGCACATCCAAGTGGCGGGTTTCAGGGACAGATTTTGAGATTCTGGGTTTGAGTGAAAGACTAGAAGTTCCACAAATTCAGGACAGGAAGCAGAAGGTAGTTTTTGCAAAGAAAACTAAGTGTTCTCTTTTAAGTATGAACTGGAATGATAGATATTCACAAAGGAAGGTCAGGCAGGCTGACCAATATTTTAGTCTGAAATAGTAATGAAGAAGAAATTTTGTGAGTCATAAGCATGCAAAAGATGATTGCATTTTTATTGACATTCAAGCATCAGCTCATATAGCTAGTAAGTCATGAAAGATGTTTGCAATTTTTGTTATTCATACTGGAAAAGAAGCACCAATATAAGCTTCAGCATAAGTTATAAACAATAAAAAAGTATTTTAAAAACATCTGTTCTCTCAGAAATTCAAACATGCTGTGCTATCTCACAGCAAATCTCCCAGTTGTGGAGAAAGCCTCATGCCACAACTGTGTAACCAAAAACTTAGAAAAGTGAAGGCCACAAGCCAGGAACTATAAATATTATGATAACTGGAAATGAATCTGCTATTGAGCTGTACATATCATTAGGGTCCTTCAACCTCCAAAATTTACTCCCTGCATTTTATTTCATCTAGAGACATCTTAATTAATTTGCCTTTCAGAGATCTCTCCTGAAATCAGATGTCTTTAATAATGTCCTTTAATAAATAAGCACAGAGACAATTCCAACAGGGGTTAGCTTTTGATTTCAAAACATGCATTAGGAGCCAAGGTTTTCCATCTTCATGGAGAAGGTGGATATCCTGTGTACAACTCTCTTTATTTCTTGGGATGCTCCAAATCTTCCTGTTTTCCAGAAAGTGCACAATTTTTTAGGAAGAACACAAATGGCTGTGCTGACCTTTTCCTGTAGAAGCAATATCTGTTCATGCATTAGTTCAGTATCTGTTGGCTCAAACGTGTTGATTTTTTGAGCTGGCAACACTCATACTGACCCCAGGATGCTTCACAGGTCCTGTAGAACAGCTTTTTCTACAGCTATGTTTCATGTTTCCAGGTAAGGTTTATGTGCTGAAGATTTCAAAGACAAATTGTGTGGTTACCACAACTTAACTTTACATTTTTCTCCAGGACACATCCACATAGATAATAAAGCAATAGAAGGGAAATAGTGGTCTCTTTGGGGAGTATTTTAGTGTTATTTTTACTTTTCTGACCACGTGCAAAAGTTATATAATAATTGTTTATTAAATCTTCTGAAGTTTACATAATTAAATTTTGTATAAGAACCTATGAAGTCTATATGTTTGTATAAGTAACAAAGATTTACAAGCTATGCAAAGAATATCAAGTTACTGGTCTATATAAAACCCATCCTGTAAGATATTTAATGTGGCTCATAACAACAATACATAGAAACAAATGTTTTGCAATTTTTTCTTTTATCTCCATACCTAAGTTCAATGAATGAGCTCCAAATAAATATTTATTTCTTCCATATGTACGGTCCAGTATGTAATATTCCTTCTTGCCAGGCAATTTCTCACCCTGGGCTATTCCTTTCACTTCTTTTACACTTATGCATAAAAAAGGGGACAAGTTCTAGCTCAGCCTTTTGGAGCTGTTTCTTTTAAGAAATTCTCAGAACCTTACTAACAAAACACGTTTATTGTTAAAGTTCTTCTCTCCAGTTTTCCTAAGAATGAAACTAGAATATCTATATCCATTCACCACTTAACCAATATTACAACACTGGGCTATTCTCAGGAAGAAGGCTTAGAGGATGTAAAACTTATAAGAAAATAAACTCACTATTCAGGACATTGCTTATTAGTAATGATAATAATCAACATAAATAAGAATTGGATTGGTTTTAATCTATACATATGTTTATGCACAGTGATCCAAATGAAAATACACTTTGTGTTGTCAATACTAAAATTATAAGAAATGTACTTGGAGAATTGTTACAAATGCACAACATGATACGTGAGCCATGACCATTAGCTGAAATGTCCAAAGATCAAGGAATTTTTTAAATAATAGTACAAATCACACCTGAAAGAAACTCACTACAAAGTTTTCAATTACTGGTTTGCCAATTACTGAAAGGTGGAAGCAAAAGACAAAATTAAACAGATATTCATTAATTTCAGTATGATATAATTTAGCAACAGCAAGGTATAGCAATTACACCATGTCTAAATGAATAAACTTTGAGAAAAAAGGGAAACTGAGAAAGAGCATGTAAAATGGCAAGGCCAGAAACTAAAGAGATTTTCTGGTTGTTGTACGATTTTCAAAATAAAACTAATTAAGAATTGCTAGAACTATGTCTAGAATGAGTGTTGAAATTTTTGAAATTTCATGTGGGTCAGAAAGCTTACTCTGTCCTGCAAGAAGTGGGGTGATTAGTTTCCTAGGTTCAGGCTGTTCACAGTATTATAGAATGGATTTGGTTTGAAAAGATCATATAGATCACCTAGTTCCAGCACTTTCCATTAGACCAGGTTTCTCAGGGTGCCATCTCATCTGGCCCTGAACACATCCAGGAATGAGGCATCCCACAACTCGAGTAGGAAACCTGTTCCTGTGCCTCACCACCCTCACAGTAAAAAATTTCTTCCTTATTTCTAATCTAAATCTACTTTCAGTTTGAAGCCATTGCCCCTTGTCCCATCACTGTGAGCCTTGTAAGAAGTCCCTCTCCAGCTCTCTTGTACTCCCCTTTAGGTAGTGGAAGGCTGTTAGCAGAGTTCCCTGGAGCCTGTTCTTTTCCAGGATGACCCCCCCCCAGCTCTGTCCATCTGTCTTCACAGGAGAGATGCTCCAGCACTACGTTTATCTTTATGGCCCTCTTCTGGATTTGCCTCTTCACATCCATGTCCTTCTTCAATTTGGGACCCCAGAGCTGGATGCAGTACTCTGGGTGGGGTCCTACATGAGTGGAGAAGAGGGGGAGGATCTCAGTACTTGGCCTGCTGGCCATGCCGTTTGTGATGCAGCCCAGGACACAGCTGGCTTTCTGGGCTGTGAGTGCACGTTGCGGATCATGTGGATTATGCATCAGCCAACATCTGCAAGTCTTTTTCCTCAGGGCTTTTCTCAATCCATTCTCTGCCCAGCCTTGGAGTACTTGGAACTGGTATTGCCCCTAAACATGTGCAGGACCCTGCACCTGGCCTTGTTGAACTTGGTGAGGATCCATCAGCTCACCTGTCAAGCCTGACCACGTCCCTCTGGATGGCATCCTTCGCTCCAGTGTACTGACTACTCCACACAGTTTGGTGCCACTCTGAAGATTATTATAAACTCTGATAAATGCGTATGTGTCACTTCAAATCACCTTCAACATACTATTCACTGAAGCAAGCATCAGCGCAATTTCTCCTCAATTAGAAGCCTCCCATCTGAGCTTACTATTAAATAGCATTAAAAAAAAACGTACAACAGGCTGATTGAGAGCCACCAGGGGCACTGATGAGTTATGCCCACATTGCTAAGGATGTCCTCTCCTCATAGGGACACACTAACTGAGGGACACAACTAGGGGCACAACTAACTGAGGCAATGTGAAGCAGGGCAAAGGCTCCAGTGCTGTAGCTTATCTGATTCAAGATGAGTCTGAGGTGGTTTGTAACTACTGTGCAGTAAGTATTCCCAGAATACTGGATAACTGTGTTTTAAAGCGTGATTTGGAAAAAAAAATTGAAATCTGTAACAATTATTTGTAAAATATTTACATGTTTATAATAAATTCCTTCAATAAATAGCTACCTATTAAAATTTAAAAGGAAATTTAACTCTGCTGTTTGCATTTTATGACACCATGGAAATACTTCTTTCCTCAGAAATTGAAGGTACAAGGTGGATGTTGATTTTTAATTTGGAACTAAATTCTGTTTAAAAATGTGCTTTAAATAGACAAGGATTTCATTATTGCCACTTTTTTTAGAATTTAGTGTTAAGTTGATTTAAAAAATCTGTGCTGTCCTCAAGTCTTGAAAGGTTTTAGTGAAGACATATGTTTTGCTTCAATGTTTTGACATAAAGATAGTAACAAGTTAATTAATTACAGCTTTCATATTTCTTGTGAGAAAGTTGCTCTGTTAAATTAAAAACCTAGGACCTTTATCATGTCAATCACAAGATGATATCTCCCCAGAAACAATCTAATTTATTAGTCTCTCTGACTATTAAAGTTGGTTTCTGGTACAGTGTATTTAAATGTCTCTACTATTTGTGATAGGTGTGATATAAAACAAAGGTCAGGTCTTGGTCAGCTGGGTTAGATCATGTAATTAAATTTAATCTGGACAAGTCTATAAAATTATCTTGTTCCAGATTTACCTTGTTTTTGGGGTCTTGGTTTTCCAAAGAAAGTTTTATTGGTGAAGTCTGGGACAAAGAAGGCTGTCAGTACCTCAGCCTTGTCCACACATTGTCACCAGGGCCCCTAGTCCACTCAACAACAGGCCCACATTTTCCCTACTCATCCTCATCCTCCTGTTTCTATACTTAGAGAAGTTCTTTATGCCTAGTGGAGCCTCTTCATCAGATTCATCTTGAACATTAATGTTTAACTTGCCTCTAGTGGACTTCCTTTAATCAAATAAGTAATACTTTTGAGTTACTGGCACAGAAATTCGCTAAAGCTTTATGAAAAATGCATAGAGCAAAATAATGTAATATTAGGCAATAAAAACCCCTACCAGTTTCTATTCAGTCTTCAACTGGTCAAACAACCATTCCCGCAATCATTCTATGTTTCTGTAAAAGAAGGTGTTGACATGGCAACAGGTTCAGGATCCAGTCCATACTGAGTACTTTCAGTACCGGCAATTTATGAAAATGGCAACTGTTATGTTTACAGATGTAATTGGAAAGAAAAGGAGCACCTGGTAGTTATGAGGCATATGTCAGAAGATTAATTATCAGCTAAATCCAAACACAAATTTATATAAGAGAAAAGAGCAATGTATAGTCCTAAGCAACGCTCTTTTCTGTAGTAAATGACAGCATTCAGTATCTGCTTCAGGTCAATTTGCACTGCACTTAGTCTGAGGAAATGGAAATGGTATAGAAACTAGTGGTGGATGCTGAACATGACCCTGACATCAAAATCCTTTGATTGAAGAAATGTAGAATCTCTTTGTGCAATGTCAGTGATGTGTATTGTCTTGGTTACTGCCACTGGTATACTTTCACATGTAGTATCACAGTAGGAATCACAGCTTGTACTTGCATGTTACATGCTGAAATGGGTGATAGGGCCTGTGGTCATTTTTTGATTGTATTTAATGAACATTTTATGTTAAACTAATTATCTTTTTCACTCTCACTTCTGAAGTAGCCTTGAAGTTCAATTTTATGCACATGCTGAAGTTTGTTGATTCCATTGACCTCTGCACCACTCTAAATATGATTAATGCATCAGAAATGGTCTCATAATCTTTTCTCTGCTGAAGGCAGAGAATTTGCAATTTTTTTAGTACTCACAGTATTTTTTTTTTGCATATTCTCTAATTTTCCAATTAGTATATTTGCTGATGCAATTCTATTAATTTTGTATGGACAAGACAAGGTACCATTACAAGAGATTAAGAATCGATTAAGAATCCAATTCTGCTAAATCCCAGAGAACCAGAAGAGGTACCTTTTTTAAAAAAGACAAGTGCTATATTGAAAATAATATTGAATAATACAGCAAGTACTAAATACAAAATAAGCATCATCACTCTCTAACATCTAGAAATCATCTGTGTTTTGTCAATTTTGCATTAAAATGAAGTCCTTGAAGTTCTTCTCTGCAATTTATTTTGTTTGAATACAGCTGGATTTGGGATCTGATCTAAGAAAGTGAACCATGAAGCCTCTACTTTGCCTGAAACAGTTTTGTAAAACTCTAATTGTTAATTTCTCTAAGCAAGTAGTTTCCATAAATTTATTTTTGTATTTATTTATTTTGCAGGGAAGAAATAAAATTATATTTAGCATTTCTTTTCTCTACAACTGTGGTATCTGTAAAACAGAAATGAAAAAAAAAATCTGATCAGGAAGTTGTTTTAAAGCATATTATTTTTCTTTCTAACAATATAAAAAATGGGTTATGTCCATGCTGAAAGTAAATAAGTAAAACATTATTTGGTTTATTTATAAGAAGTAAAAAAAATACAATCTTGTCTTCCTTATAAGTACATGTTATTTAATGTAGAGAAGAGGAACATGAATTATGTCAGTTGTAGATCTAATCTGCTATAAATACAAATCAATAAAACTTCCTCAAAATTCAATGAGGTTTATGCAGTTAGCAATTCAATTCTAAGATGTTTGAATTGTTTTCATTTTTACTTCTTTCATTTCATAAGGTTCTCTGTTGTAATCATGAGGTTGCAATGGTTGTGTAGTGAAACTGCTTCCCAACATTGATAGTGTACCTGGATACTGCCTGAGATGCATCATTTTTGTCTAAGTTTGTGTATATGAGGAGAAAAGATAAATTAGCAAAATGCCACAACTTTCTATTAAATATACTGAAGTTACAGAATGTTGTTGCTCTGAATCAAGCCATCTCAAAAAGCACTATAGATCTCAAATAAATTGCTCATCTGTGATGATAGTTACTTTGTCCATCAGGACTCCCATGGGACAAATGTCCTATCTATAACTATATCACTTATTCTTCTTTATATAGTACTCATATTACCCTTGCCATCATAAGTTTAGCAAAAGTGGATGGGAATCTCATTTAAGGCATTTTTATTTGAGATAGAAATCCTAGTCACTCTTTTGGAGATTAATCGGTGTTTTAAGGACAGAATTTACTTCCTTAAATAGATATCTAAAGTAGGTCAGATGAATCATACACTCTTTGTGTCTATTTCCCTTTGTTGTCTATAAATCCTCAGATGATTAGAGTAGTTAAAAAGGAAATGTATCCATTCAGCATATCTATGTTGGCATAGCAAATGTTTCTCTAGGTAATATCTGATCTATGTAGGGATCTGCCAGGAGAACTTTTCCTAAACCAAGGCAGCAAAGACCCTTCTCTGCTTCAGAAAGGAAACAGGTTCAACAGTTATTCCAGAAACTAAGTTGTCTGTTATAGAGTCATAGAAAACTGTTCTAAAAGACTTGTCAGGTACTATCTTAGTCTACTTCTAGCCTTATGAAGACTTAATATGCCTGTAACATTCCTGACTGATATGTATGCATTCTGCTTCAAAAATTATCCTATTGTGTCTGTTCATGTGAGAACTTTACAGTTCTCCCAAGGACCTTGCTGTCCCTTGTGGCTTTACTATCCTTATCAATAGAAAATGTTAGTAATCCTACATTTCAAGCCCTTTCCTTTTGGTTCTAATCTGAAAGAATAAGACCTGGAAAACAGTTTATCCCCTTCCTCCCTGCAACAACTTTCATGTGTGTTTGAAAATTCCTCTCAGTATATTTCCTTGTTTTGTTCCACTACTTTCTATCTTTCCTTGTAGATGATGTTTCTTCTATAGTCATACTGAACACTGAAGCTCAGAACTCTACCTGGGATGACAAATATAAAAAGGATTTGTGTCTCAGGAAAACGATCAGGTGAAATTTCTCCTCTGTTCTTGAAGGAGTTACTTGTCTAAGACAGAAGAGGAAAAAGAAGTTATGTAAAAGTTCCTAGTATATCTTCTGTCAGCCATGGGTAAATTTAAATACAGTTTGTAGAAAAATGTGCTGCTCTTACAAAAAAATCAAAGATCATCTTGATTAAACCTTTGACTTGTTGCCATTTTCAGTCTCTACTGGGAATTACTGTTTATAAATACAATTATCCGAAAAAAAATTACAAACTCTTTGATTTTACTTGGATGCTGACAGCGTTGAAAAGTGAGAATTTCCAAAGATAGATGGTTAGGTCCTCTTTTATCTTTTCTTTTTGAAGGGGTAGTTTTTAATTATTTTTTTAGTGTTGTATAGTCCTCAGCTGGGGTGGTTGACCCAGGCTGGATGGCAGGTGCTCACCAAAGCTGCTCTATCATTGTCCTCCTCACAGGTCAGCAGGGACAAAATGCAACAAAAGGCTCATGTTTTGGGACAAGGACAGAGAGAGATCACTCACTGAATACTGTCATGGCAAAACAGACTTAACTTGGGAAAGTTAGTTTGATTTGTCAGAAATTAAATCAGATTCCAATAATGAGATGTAAAAAACTAAATCTTGAACCATCTTCCCTCCACCTCTCCCTCCCTTCTTCCTGGGCTCATCTTTCCTGTTCATTTGGGGGACTGTGCTGGCTCACTCATCCAATAAGGTGAAAGGTAGTATGCAGAGACTGGAAGCAGGAATCAAATTTATATTGTGTTCCAACTTTATTCTTCAATTTTTATATCATGCTTGCATTGTGATTTCAGTATGCTGCTGTATCACTTTGTTAAATCAAAGCCCCATGTAGTTTCACATATCTTCAAAGAAAATTTGGTATTCAAATATTAAACTCCTGTCATGTGGAATGTCTATGTGATGAGTTGACCTTGGCTGGCTAATGAGTGCCCACAAAGCTGCTCTCACACTCCACGTCCGCAGCAGTACAGGGGAACAAAATGAGATAAAGACCTTGTGAGTCGAGACAAAGGCAAAAAAAAAAAAAAAAGAAAATTATGAAGGGGGGGGGGGAGCACCACAAAGAAAATAAGGGTCACATGCAGAAACAAAGAAAAAATTTCTCTACTTCCATCAGCAGGTGATATCCAGACACTTCCTGAAAAGAAGGGCCTCAAGTGGCATAAGAGTTGCTTTGGAAGATAGATTCCTTAAAATTTAGTGTTTTACACACTTGTACACTTTTTTCTCTTAGCTTTTATTGCTCAGCCTGGTGTCATGGACTGTCCCTTTGATTGGTTTGTATCTGTTGTCCTGGCTGTGTCTTTCCCATCCTACCCCTTGTCCATCATCAGCCTGTTGACCTTTGGGAAGGTTTGGGGAAGGGTGTGTTCTGGTGTGACAGACAGCACTGAGGCAGTTGCTCAGCAGTCACCAAAACTCTGGTGTCTTAGAGATTCTGTGCTGACTACCAACACAAAGCACTGCACTGTATGGGGTGCTGGGAGGGCAGTTAACTCCAGCCCAGCCAGACCTAGCACAAGCTAAAAGAACCGGGTCAGAGAGTAATAGACCAGGACACAGTCAACTGGAGAATTAAAAGATATTTTATATTGCCACATTACTAACGAGATTTAATTATATCTAATAGACAGGATTTGATTATGATGTTATTCAACATCAAATGTCTCTAAATCCGCAGTAGTGGTTTCTCACTAAGCCAGGCATTGATTTGACTTAGGGATTAGTTCTTAGTCATTCTCTTATAATTTATCTTGTTTTGGTTTAATTGTCAGATTATAACAGATCAGGAGGTGGAAGTTGTATGTGGAGGAGGCTTCTCAGTCTGTGTTAAGAGTGATATTAAGTATTCAGAAAAAAAGCAGCCTTGTGAGACAGAAGGTGCCAGGCAGAATGTATTGGAAATGAGGAAATGAGCCCTGGATCAAATGAATTAGAGAAAATGACAAATAAAAGATTTGCAGCCGAAAAGGATAGGAAGACATCTGTGAGCATTAGAAACTTGTAACTGATAATATGCTGTGCATTACAAGGTTTACAAAAAGTGTTCTGTTTACATCAGAATCACTTGCCACCTCTTCTGCAAGGCTTGGCTGGTACATAGGAAAAAAACATGATAAGGAAAAAATTTGGGCAAGCAAAGAGGGAAGCTGTGTACAAGAGCGTGATTCCTGAAAATAATAAAGAATATGTTAATAAAATAAAGTGCAAAACACTGATGTTGACTAAAGGCAGTGAGATATTTGGAAAAAAATCAAAAATTTAAAGAGAAAGATAAAATAAATGAGTGGAAAAGTGACGACATAAAAATACAATTAAAAGATCCAAACAAAAGACCTGCTATAAAAAGAAGGAGAAAAACAAGGAAAAAAACCCTAAAACAAACAAACAAAAACCTAAAAAAACTAAACCAAACCAACTCCCCTCCCCCAAAAAAAGAAAAAAAAAACAACAAAAACCCACTAAAAACAAACAATCACCCCGCAAAAAAAAACCAAAACAAACAACGAAACAAAAAACAAAACAAAACAGAACAAAAAAAAAAAAAAACAGGGAAAAAAAAAGAAGGAAAAAAAACACTAGGAGCAACTATGATTGTGAAGATGGTGAAGAACAGAGTTCAAAATCTTGAGCAATTATTCTATTTTAAGATGCAATTGACTCAAAAGAATTGTAATTTAATTTTTTGATGTTGCAATATTTGTATTGATTCTCCCAAGCTAATGAGGTATATAGCCTGGGTAGTAGAATGTTAAACCAGAGGACCTGTTTAACTCAGATGTGAAGAAGAAATATGGAACATCATTATTCCCTTAAGTCCAGGATGCCTCTGAGTGGAACAAAAGCAAAAGTCAAAAAAGCTCTTGACCACTTTTGCTATCAATAATGTAGCTTCCTTCCTCTTTTATGCTCCACACCTAGTCCAAAACTTTAAGAAGTTAATTTTCAGTTCAAAATATAATAATAAATAATATTCAAGTTATTACATGTTATTTCAAGATCTTTCTGTAGCTGCTGAACATTAGTAAAAATGTTCTCAAATCCAAACTTTTACAGGCATTAGCATGAGGGAATATTTGTTTTAAAAATCTTACCAGAGTACATAAGTTATTTACTATTCATTATTCACCATCCAACATTTGCTATTCATTATTCATTCATATACTACAACAATGAGCAGCTCCATTGCAAGAATGCAAATGGATAGATGCTATATCTTAGATAGCTGGAGTCTGTCAATTAGATAGATGTAATATCATGGTGATGTAGATGACTAATCACACATTATGAATATTGAACAGCAAACAGTCAAAATTAACATTTTGGAAACATCCCATAGACCAGAAGCTGCTTGTCCAAACTATTTGTCCAATACTTACAAATAACTAGACATCAGGATTGGCTTCTGAATGATTCATGAACAGAAAGCAAGGCTAAAGGCCGATTTCTAACCCTCTAAAATCAATGGAAAGATCCCCAATGGCTTCAAATAACGTTTGAATAAGTTCTCCAAATGTGCAATTTGTATTATTTACAGTAGGAATTCCAGCCACACACTGCCTCATCATACATGGTTAATAAGAATTTTGTGCTTTAGGGGAAAAGATAAAAGATGTAGTGATATTTCTTCCCAAAGATATAATTTAGCAAAACTATGGCATGGCAGCATTTTCCTTATACATTTCCTGTCCACTTATGCTAAAAATATTACTCCGTGCTACCATGGAGGAAAAAAAACATTGCCTTTTTAAAATCAAAGAGAAGGCAAACTATTTTTGCCTATGTAAACTGAAAATAAGAATGTGACATTTAAAAGAGCATCTAAGACCTGTGCACTCATCCTGATCTGTGGGACTGACTGTGTCTAGTTTAGCCTTGATTCAATTTACATAGTTGAGTAGTGAAAGTAGTTCACTGGTTTTGATCTTTCCATACTCTGAGACAAACATGTCAATTACAGTTTGTTTTCTTGAAGCCAAAACTGTGGTGCTTTGCATTGTTTAGTGTAGTAAACACTGAAAGAATCTGATGTTTGTTCTGAAAAGCTTATGATCTAATTGATCTTCACATGAGAAAAATGAAAAGGTCTTGCACTGAAGCTTATGGAACTCTTACACTGATTAGAGTCCAATTCAAGATCTATGATGAAAGCTTTTCTTTTGATCTCTACACTAAAAAGATTATTCAGAAGCAGAGTGATATCTAAGAGACTAAGTGTTTTTGCTAAACTGTGTCAACAACTTTTCTTTAAAGCTTAGAGAAAATGCAGTAGTGGGTAGGATTCATCCTCAAGCACCAGGAAAGCTCTGAATATTTTGTACATTGTCTATTTAAAGAACAGAGCAGCAGAAAATACTAGTTAATAGCAACTGCCAAAATATTTAAAACAAAATTTGAGAGCTTCAGTACCTGACAATCTTTTGATGACCTCACAGTTTTTAAAAGACAGCCATGCAGTACTTCCTACACTTAAAATAAATCATAGTATTGCCAAGAAAGATTTTTTTCCTCCACTCTTGCTTCCATATTTTTCAAAACTTCATGAAGCTTCATGATTCATGAAGCAGTTTGTGAATTTCATTAAGATAATAATTCATTGTTTACTAACTATCTTCAATAAAAAAAAATAACCTATTTTTGAAAAAATGAACTTAATTTATCAGGCTTAAGATTTTCTACTGAAATCAAAGAAGTAGCTATTGGAAAAAAAGCTCTGGCAGTGAATTTCAAAGTTTTTGAAATTGTGAAAGAAAAACATTGTTTTGGTCAGTTCACAGAACAGTTTTAGTACTTCTTAACTATCTCAAATATCCACTGATTTTTACATGTTAGTTTGCTGACAAAGCTGAACCAATGACATGAAATAAAATTAGAATACAGCCAGTTCCTTTGTGGCCTTACCAGTATGTTCATTTTAGGTTGGCACTTAATTCACAAGGCTAGAGAAGACACACTTTTCTGGTGTAAAACAATACTTGGGGAAAATGAAATTTTGCCTTGAACTAAAAAGGTGAGAGGATGCATTAGTAAAAAGTGTGGCAGCTGTAGGCTGCAGACTGTACTCTTTAGAGGAGTGAGACTCTATTTGCAGGCTGAAATATGGCAGGTTTGTCTTGGAGTCTATGTAAGGCTTCAAAGGAAGAAAAAGCTGCTTGTGTGGGTATAGAAAAGGAATGCATTTAATTTCAGGACAAGCCCTTGCAGAAGAATAAAATACGCCAGTTGTCTCATATGGCCACTTTTAATCACTGTTGTAAGAAAGATTTTTGAAGCAATGTGTAAAGCTAGTGATACCGGAAAATCTCAGAAAATTCATTCCTATACAAACAATTTGAAATTCTCCCTCAAGTTATAAAGAATTATAAAACTATATATGCAGTCAAATATGTATTTTATGAGATGATGAAAAAACAACCTCAATAGGAGACTTTGAGGTGAAAAAGCTATTGGTCTTGAGACTGCAATGTCCTTTGAGGTATTTTTCTTATGGAAATGCTAAGTATTTAAAAGCATCGACATGTGGTTTTATTAATTTTATTGATTTGCTTGTTCTTTTAAGAATATAAGAGTTTAATTTATGACCTTAGTACACAAAAGACAGGAACTGAGACAGTAGGGAGGACCTTACAAACCAGCAAGCTACCTGGAATTCATCCTGAAATATTAATTATACATCTGGCAGTACAAAAAGCCTGATTCATAGCCCATTGAAATAAATTAATTATGTATCTGGCAGACTCCAAAATCCACTGAAGCCAAAGGAAGTCTTAGGAGTCTTTGACTCCTCTGGGCTCTGGATCAAGCTGCAGGAGGATGAGCAGACTTAGGCAGAGAGGAGCAGATCACCAGTGCTGCTGAGAGCAGAGCAAACTGAGATCAAGGAGATCAAAGCAGCAGGTGGCAGTGTGTAAACACCCCCAGACCCTCGGAAATGCCTCTCTAACACTGGAGGGAAGCGGGGAAGAGGAGGGGGTGTACCTCCCATTGAATTTATAAGTGACCTATCTATTTTCAATCTCTGTAAATCTCAGTGAGGGGTAGCAAAGGATTTTGAAACAAATAGCTTCCTGGTGAAAGGATAAAGGTACAAAATCTCGGCTTGGTTGCTAGGCATGACCACCCCTAAGTTTCAGCAACCACATATCTCTCATTAGAGCTCCACCTAAGGCTCCTGGACAGTAAACAGTCAGTCCAGCTTAATTTGAACAATGACAGCTAAAAGCTGCATGTCTTCTCCATTGCAGGAAGGTATGGACAGAATAATGAGAAGTTCACACCAGGCTGGGGGAGGTCTTTTTGCAGAAATCTCTTGGCATTATCTAGCCATCATAGTTGTCATTTAAACACAGATTTCAAAGACTAAAATTAAAATCTGCTGAATACTCCAAGTGAATGGAGATTAGAATTAGATATGTCCTCAGATAGAAGAAAAAAAATAAAATAATTAAGATAAGCACAAAAAACGCCAAGCTTTTTCTGTGCTTTCCTGCTTGTGCACTGCTTGCACATAATTCTTTACTGAATAATGAGCAGAGACTCCTTTGCTTTTGAAAGTCAAAGCAAGTCAATTTTTTAATATTCTTTAACTAAAACATGGTATAATGTCTTTTCAGTATTCAACCCTTGAGATGTTTGCAGAACAAGGGACAGTTATAAAACCCTAAAACATATGTGTGGAAACACATGACAGCAAAACAAAACTAAGAACCAAAAGAGACTGTCTCTGATCTCACAGTGTACTGGTATTTACTGAGAAAGAATTATTTCTTTCTCCATAATAGCTTGTATGGGGCTAGCTTTTGGATTTGTGATGGCATCATGCTCAGCAAAAGGACATAGGAGTGTGTTAGGAGTGATGACATTTCTCTCTAGAAGTCAACATTAGATGTGATAAAGCCCTACTTTCCTGGAGATGTCTGAACACCTGGCTGCCCTTTAATTTCATGGTAGGAATACAATATTTCTTACAATATTATACACACAGCAATGTGAAATAAAAGGAAAATAAAAAAAAAGAACAGTTAACAGTTGTTAAGGTTCATCACAATCACTATGAAAATAGGAAACCTCCAGGAAAATTTATAACAGTAAAACAGTAAAAATATGGATGGAGATCTACCATGACCTTAACAAGACTTTGAGATTACTAACAGGAAAAGCCCACTGTAAATGCTATTTGGTGTATTTTAGTGTATTCTGTGTTTCTGAAGATGGATAATTTATGTTTTGTCTTTAGAAAAATAGAAAAACCTAAGTCTGCTACATTATTGATTATAGTTTGTTGGGGGCTTTGTTGTTGGTGGATTTTTGGGGGTTTTTTTTGTTTTTAATTGAGGTGATGAAGCAAATAAATCTTATATGATTAAATGCTAAATTTCATTATTTGAATTATTATAAATGCACAAAAGAAAGCTTTGCTTGTTGTATAAACATTTCATTAGAAACTGGCAAAATTAGGAAAAATCATGTTGTGAGGAAAAAAAAGTGGTGATATTGTGGGGTTTTAAAAATAAATAAGTTTAATATTTAGACTATTTTTCCTCCAGAATGTATAGAAATGGTACATACACAGCAATTATAATGAAATCCTTGGTTTGATAATGCTAACTGTTTATAAATAAATATATATGCATTGTCACTTATTGTCTGGACTCAAATACTATAAAAGGTACTCAAATTTTCAAGACTATGTTTTGAGCACTTTTAATTGCTACTTATATAACAGAAGATTGTGATAGACTCTTACCTTCATTAATATTATTTATGACTGATGTAACTACATAGAAATAAATGAAACTGGATTACATCAGAATTGAACTGTTTCAATAATAATGCTGCTTATCTGCACCCAAAGACAAAAACTGTTCAGTTTCCATGAGGCTGAAATTAAACATGAATTGAGGAAAGATTTTGGAAGGCTCTTAGATAAATCAACAATATTGTAACTATCTTCACTTCTTGTAAATATCTTCAGTTCTGTTTTAGATATGCTCCCAAAACAAATTCTTGAAATTTTCCATATAAAATCAATGTGTAATATATGGATAAGAGGCACTGACAATCTATGAAATTGCTTTTCTTTATACACCTGTGTAACTATTTTTTTTATTTTCTGAAATGATCATGATCTTGCTCTGCTCAGTAATACTTCTGCTGTGGGATGTTTTCTATGCATTTTATATAAAAATATATTTTTAAAAATCAGAATGCAAAACCACAGGTCTGACTTCTCTTGGAAATATAATAAAGCTTAAAATCCAAGGATTTTATGCTAAAATGCTGTGGTCTAATTATCCATATGCTACCTCACCTAGTTATTCACCTTATTTTATGACTATTGCTTCATTGCTCATTGAACTATTATGAATTAACATAGAAAAAAATAGAAATAGCTGAATACCAAGAGAAATATGAAATCTATTAAAGAACTAACTTAGAAACACTAATCTGTTGAATATTGAAAAGGTACGAGATCTAATTTAGCAAATGCCAAACCCAATACTAAAACAGTATTGGTTTTCATCACTTCCAAATGTTGGTTCACTGTCAGGATTGTAAATACAAATGTAAATGCTTGCTAATGATTTTAAATAAAGCTAAAATCAAAAAAGAATCACAGGAATAACTTACACTAACCAAACAAGAAATTATAACAAATAACACCATGTCAATGCTCCAGTGCTGTAATGATTTTAAATTAGAAAAGCAACATTTACAGAATGGGTTTCTCATTTAACATTTTTAGGATCTGTCAATAAGATCACCTTTGGCATGAAGCAGACAATTTATTTTGATTAAAGGAAAATCTCTCAATGAAAATACTCAAGCGAATACCAGGAGGAATTCTTGACTTGTTCAGTGCCTGGAGCATACCTGCATATCACAAGGGTTTGAGAAAGAAGCAATCAGTGCTTGAGGGTCTGAAAAAATGTCAATGTGCTACGTAGATAAGCTGCTGAGGTTACTGAAGAACATTGTTTCGACAAAGGGTGGAAAGCCACATATCTGAATAACTCCTTGTCTGCCCTGTTTGTGACTATTTACAAAGTGCCACCTGATGGGTGGTAAGAGTGCTCTGTTTTACTGAAATAATTTTTAAAAGAGTCATTCAGGCTGAATAAAGCAGATATAACATAATGTTTAACACAGAGTAGCTGTTTATGAGGGGCTTGCATTGTGGGGTTTTTGGTTTTTGGGTATTTTTATTATTGGGAGTGACATTTTGTTTATTTGTTTGGCTGCCTGGTTAGGGTTTTTCTGTTTTTCTCCTGTTAAAACAGTCATGTCTATGAAGAGCTCAGTGCACAAGTCAGCTTATTCCATTCTGGTGTGTGTTTTGTGTCTTTGGAGACATTTGCAGGCAAGAGAAATATAATTCATGCCAGCAGTATAATGAATACAGCAATACAGGTCATCAGGTACTTCTCCATAAAAATATGTTACATTTGCTGTTCTCATTAACTTTGGCTGCTACAAAGTCTCTAAACTGACCTTGCAAGGAGGTAAGGTGCCATCTGGATGAGGAGCAAATCTCTTCAGGGACAATGTGGGCATAAAGTAATATGTTTAATTACTTTTATTTTGGAAGTTAAAAAAAAATAAAACAAAAAACAAAAAACCCTCTATATGATCTTATAAAAAATAAACAGTATAAAGGAAGATAGTATAGAATCATATTACTTAGGATCACATTAAAAGGAGAATATAATTGGAAAAGTCACATCATATTTTTTTTTGGTTTTGTTTTGTTTCTCCAGAAAGTCACAAATACACCAATAACAAGGTCTTCTTTCTGGATAAAGGAGTTTATTCTGATTTGGATTTTTTTTTTTTCATTTTACAGCTGCAAGCATAGGAGTTCAGTTTTGGAATGTGAAAATAAAATAATTCATATATTTTATATATATATATATTTCAACATAATGTAGATATATATTACAGCTATAACATGAATAGGAAATAGCCATTAAAGATAACCAGATCATAGACCAAAGTCTGAAACAGATGAACTGATGAGAGATTTTATGGAAGCACAGAAGGGAAGCAGGAATCTTTGTCAACACTGCAAGTATACGACCTAAAATTTCCTTTCTTTTGGCACATTTGAAATATTTGAGTTGAATGTAACTATTTTTATTCATATTGTTCAAAGGATAGGTGGATTAATAACTCTAACATAGATCATAACTCCTGATTTAAACAACTTGAAATCTTATTTACTTCAACTATCTTAGATCAATGCATGCATGCTGACTGCCCCGTAAAAGGAATAAGCTCATCTGCAGCTCAAGTTGAATATTGTCATTATTTGTGTGAGGACTTGATAGCTCATTTTTGGATCGTGGGCACACAAGCGTCCAACAAATGTTCATTTGCCACTGTAAAGCAATTATCTTTGATTGCACAGAATTTGTTCCAGTCAGCAAGATCTTTTCAACAATTTGTAGTAAAGTGTTCAGAAAGTAATTCAGAAGAGTGAATTAGATTGTATCAATATTGTTTTCCTAAGAGTAAGGTACAAAGAAGAAGGCATATAGTGTTAGAGAGACCATACCTAGTTCACTAGATTTTCAGGAGATGGGCCAAGATATGAATTTGGTCCACCACAGTGTAATCACCTAAAGGATTTGAGAATAGATGATAGCTACGATCTCATATACTGAAAACATTATTTGTGTTTTTATTTTCCTGTTCCACCAATGTACTTATGAATCAAATTGCAACTACCTTGTATCTCCTGTGGACTGTTACACTTTATTTGCACACATTTTTTGCAGAAACATTTTGTTTGTATTTGTGAAAGAATCTGTTTTGAGTGTATTTGATAATTAAGTTCTGGAAATAAAAGTATCTGATTTATCTGACCCATCACACATGAGAAAATTCAACTTACAACATTTGCCAATAATTCAAAGTGTAAACAACATCAACATGAACAATGTGTTTATTAAATCTAAATAAAATATAGATCATCTCTAAATATAATTACAACATACAGTTCAGTGTTATAAATAAATTTAAAGTATGTACATAATATGAATACACTGACAACATACAGTTCTGAATACTTTTCCACTGTAAGGATATTAAAAGAATAAATTATTTAAATATTTAAACACTGATTTGTTGTGCATGGATCATTCATATCTATGCAATATCACATAATACAGAGTAGTCCTGATCATACTCTGGCTATAGGTCCCACACGCCAATATTCCTAACACTCACATGCTAAGTGTTCCCATGTAATTAATATGTTCCTTGTTTTCTACAGCAGAATCGTATGCACTGTTTTATAGCTATTTTTACATTCCAAAATGTCTTCATCTTTTGATCTTCCTGTGTTATTTCAATTTTCTAGTGCTCTTACTTTGTTCAGAAATACCTACACCAATATAAAAATACCCATTTTCAGGAAAGGGATTCATACATAATACTTGTTTCCACTATGCAGATTATCTGTCTAACCCATCTGCTCTTTCCTATTTCCACTTCAATATTTGTCTTTTTATTCCCACCTCAACTTCTTCCCTCACAGCTCACATGTTTTTATAGTCCAAAATAGACCTTATTGCGGTTCTGTCACTTGTTGTCAAAAGGATTATGCAAATGCATCTCTGGCCCTATATGAAGCTTCACTTTTCTTCAAAGCAATATGACAGATGTGCTTATGGCTGGCAGCCATACCCTTAAGCCAAAGCAGTGATTGTTCCTGCCTGAACTGATTGTCCTTTTACCTGTATTGTGTTTTCACAGGTTTTTTAAAGCAAGCTGGAACCAGGTCTTAAGCAGGAGAGCAAATGAGCACCAGCAGCAGATGAAGATGATTCATGCATAGATTTGGGCCTGTAAGAAGGCAAGAACTGGAACAAATTGCTAGAGAAGCAGATGATAAAATAAAGAAATATAGTAGAAGAAAAATATGTTAATTTACCTTCAATTAAGAAATGCATTGATTCTAGTTCTACTTATCTGCTGTTAGTGCTGTATTATTGTTGTGTTATTTTCCTTTCCAGACTGTTATATTTACATAGTCATATGTCATTTTACATATATACAAATATAAAGTGGCTTAAGGAAATTAAGTTTATTAATATAGTAAATTTATTTAATATAAAATATTAAAAATTATAGTAGTGACACAGCATAATTGCTATACTTAATTTGAGCTACCTTGGTGTTTTTTTACCTATCTTTGAGTTTTATCAATATTCAGTAACCCAGTGGACACTACTCTGTGGCTCTGTGTGTTTATGTACTTTTGTCTTTCACTACTGATAATTTAAGACACTTTCTGCTAGGATCTACTTCCAAGTTCTGCACAGAGATTCATGGATGACATGAGAATATCTTGCATCTATGTTATGATCAGCTAAAATCTGTCTATGTCACTCATTTCCTACCCTCCTTAGTCAGCTGTAACTCTTCCCTCTGTTAGTAGGTAGTTTTGCATTGCTTGTCTGGCCTTCAGAAGACGTGGCACTGCTCTGCATCTCCATCCTACACATGCACAATCACCATAGTGTGAGAAGCCCCAGAGTGAGTGAATCTCAGGATTTCTTGTTGAAGTATTGGGTTTAGATTAAATATTTTTAACTTGGGTATAAAGAAGTTGTGCTTAAACACACACTGCAGCTCCACTCATGATCTCTTCCTTTTCAAGTAAGTCTATTTATATTTTTCCTGTATGAAGTAATTCTGACTACCCACATCTAAGAGTGACAAATCTCTACAATCTAAGTGTCAATACTATTGCTTTTCTCTTTTTTTCAGCAGTGCAGGTATGTCGAAAACAAATTTTTTGTGCTGGCAATGGAAGATAGATTATCTCCTGCATTGGATCTACATGTGGATGTAAGACCCTGCTCAAGGAAAAAGAAATCAAGTCAGAAAGACAAGAAAGACTATTCTCTCCCTTCAAAGAGAGTTCCAGGGGACAAAGGTATTTAAAATAGACATGAAGAATTATAGAATTTTTTTTTTTAATAAATAACAGGAACAGAACTCAGGTCGTAACTGAGAATGATTTTTTCTAAAAAATTTAACTTAACTTTAGATACCACATTTTTGGAACAGCAAAACCCAGATTTCTTTAGAAACTTCAGTCAAAAAATCCCTCTAAGTTATGAATATCCTAATTTATCTTCTGAAAATCCAGCTACTAAGAAACCACTTCTTACTGTCCTCCTGAAAATCCAGCTGAAGATCTTAGTTGCTCTAGTTTGCATTTACATATTTCACAGATGAGTGCAAAATCCTTTCCTTTAGCCCATGTAATACACTGCATTTTTTCTTATACAGTAGCCTCTGCCAGTGAATATTATCAGTCCTGAGTTTGCTACCACATTTCACTCATTGCACCCTGTGAGCCGCTTTTGAGCTCACAAGCTACTTCTCTTCACATTCTTTTCAATGTGTTAGCTTCTTGACACATCTGTGGAAATTTTAAAGCACTTTTATTTTGTGGACACATTTAGACTGTTATGCTATCAAAAATCATATATAAAATAATCAAATCAAAGTTATTTTAATACAGAGATAAAGCAAACACTTTTTACCTGACATCAGATCTGTAATACCCTCAACTTGCTTATTTAATGAAAGAGTAAGATGTGATTTATCTCTAGACACTCTCTGTTGATAACTGCAATATAAAACTGTTTGTATATTAAAAATAGTAATAATAAAAATAAATAATCTTTTACACTATTATGGTTGGGGAAAACAGAAAGAGAGGAAATTTGGGTTTCAAACATTGCATGTAAATTTTTTTTTTATGTCATCTTGGCTGTGGGTTTTGTTTATTTTTTCTTTGTTTAGTTATTTATTTTTATTTTTAAGAGAAATTCAAGAAGTAAATTAAAGTTCAAATATGTCAGTATTTCTTGTCATGTAAGATGGGATTTGTATGCCACAAACCCCAAGGTAAGTAATCTCAACTAGTTTTCCATTCTTTCTTTATGAACACTGAAATGAAAGATAAAGCAGGAGGGCAAATTGTCCTTAATATTTTTGTCCTGAATGTTAATTACCAGCAGAATCTGATAGAAACCTGGATTTCCACTGAAAATTATGGACCTGCACTTTTTGCATCTAATCTTTTCATCGGCCTTTTTTACTGCCTCTCCTACATTTCGGATATAACCCTTACTGTCTTGTGGAGTGAATTGAACGACGTGGTGATCAAACGGCACACCTTTATTTCTCCTTGCTACCCTTCTCCATACACAGGACTATGCACCTGTAACAGCTTGATAATAGGAGAAAGACATCAAAAAGTGCTTCCTCATTGTGTCTGCTTATCACAATCACTCTTGAACACCTGGAAACTGTGTGCGGGATGGGCTGTGAGTAGCCCGCCTTGAGGTACACGAAAAGGAAGGCGAAACTGGTGCAAAACGTGGAAGGGAAAGCGAGGGGCAGAATCCCTGACTTTTCCTTCTCCCCACCACTATGGCGTGCTGCGGGACACCCTGAGGCCCCCGGGAGCCGATGCCGCCCTGGGGAGAGCGCCCGGCGCTGCAGCCCCGGAGCGGAGCCGGGGCGAGCTGCGGAGCCCCCGCCCGCTCCCGCATCCCGCGGAGAGAGCGCCGGGAGCGCCCCGAGGTCCGGCCGCAGCCTCGGGCACCGCGCCGGCATCTCGGGGCATGGGCTGCTGCTTCCCAGCCCAACCGCTCCCGGGGAGGCGCTTCAAACAGCACAAAAAATATGCAAAAACTGCTCCGCTTCTCCCATCCTTTCTCAGGAGCAACGGAGGTAGCACAGCGTGGCGGTGACCTGTCCTATGCTTTTTAAAGTAACCTTATCTTTTTCTAACATTTCTCTATTTTTGTCTTTCTTTGTATCTCTTACTAATAAATAAAAATATATGAATGTTTTGGCATCAACACTTAATCTTGTTTGGATTTTAGATCTTTTTTTGGGAATATATTGAACCTTCAAAATTTTTTCCATTTTATTCACAGAGAGCTAGTTCTTTTGTCCTCTGTGATTAAACTGGTTTGTAACAGGACCACTAATAGGAAAGCAGAAGAAAACAAGGCAGAGGCCAGAAGGAGAATGGAAAAAAAATCACTGTCAAAACCAGCCTGGTCTTGAATAAACTCAATTAAATAAAATCGATTAATCAAGCAACTATGCCATAAAATTTGAAACCAGGCTGATTGAGGGCTTCTGCCAAAAAGAGAGAAGTCTTTCCCTTATGTCTGGCTCCAGAATCAATTCTCACTGCTCCAGGGAAGAAGCTCATCTTAAAGAAAACCCAGCAGAATGGTGATTAATTTTCAAGCAACTCAGTCAAACTGGTACCTTAATCCTTATACTTGCACAAGAAAGAGAAATGCACAAGGAAATGTGGAAGAGATAGAAGAACCCATTTCACAAGCAGCTTGTTATTAAGTTCAGCTTAAGCAACAGTGAAAGAGCCTGAAGTGTCTCTGCTGGAGTCAAATAATGTATGTTCCAGAAGAGTCCCATTAACTCTCTCCAGAAGTGAAAAATTTTACAACTTGATTAGATTACATACATAACTATGTTAAATATGCAAAGTGTGGTGAGATTAATTTCAGCCTTAAGCCATTCCCAAATTCAGTGACACAGGCAAAACTATCCAAGGTTCAAATGTTCCTCTATTTCTTCATATTAACAATTGAAGATCCAAATGGGATTATTAATACTCTTGAGTTAATATGGACAGGTTCTGACAGGACTGCATCCTCTTGAGATTAATCTTTTTGTTTGCTTGTTTGTTTGCTTGTTTTTTAAAGAGAGTATAATTGTAATCTTCTTAGAAGAGGTAGTATGGTTGCTGCAATATTCCCAGTGGAATTTGCTGGTTTCTTTGCATAAATAAATACTTTCTCCTCTGTCTTCCAGGAACATATCAAATTTGCTGTTATATATGTAGTTTAATATCAGCTTGAGTATTTGTTTCTCATTTTTCTTTTTCTTTATTTCATTGTATAGTTTCTGCAGAATATTACAGATGTGATATTTTCTCAAACCAAAATATAACTACCAAAATAGATGATATAAAATAGTTTGGTGATATCAGAAAATCATTCAGACTTGGAAATTATAAAAAATTATAAGGTTGAGGCATAGTATATTTTTATGATTTGGGCTCCAAGAGGCCAATATGCAATTTTTTTTTACTTAGGAGACTTGAGTTTCATTCAAGTTGGAACTGGTCTGAAACTCCATTTTCCACTCTGTGTATGCGCCTATTGTATGCTCATTGTATTGTGAAAAAAGTAAACTGTACAGATGTAGCAGCAAGGGATAGATCTTTGTCTATGTTATAGGAGCATTTTCTTCATGCATTGAATACTTTTCCACTGACTGCAGTTAAAATGGGGTGGCAAACATAAGAATTAGTAATAATGATAATGCTTGCAATTTTTTAAAACTATATTAAATTAATATTTTTAATATGCTGCATTCTAACTTTGAAAAAAAAAAAAGCCTTGAAGAAGTTAGTATTATTTCTTTTAAATTTCAGGTTTTCATCAGAACTTTTTTTTTTAAGTTTTGAGAATGTGGTGACAGTAAAGCCTCCAGATACTTGCTTTACCTCCCAAAGGGATGAGGGAGAGAATCAGAAGGGGAAAACAAGACATTGTGGGTCAAGATAAAGAACAAGGGCAAGTATGAGAGACAGAAATAAGTTTAGCATAAACTGTTTAAGTTTTTCATTTTCAACTGATAAAACAGTTCTTGTAGATTTTGGAACACAATAGAATAATTTCATATATACTTATAATATTTCTTAATTGGTAGAAGATGATCAGACATTACAGCAGGCTGCCCAAAGGAGTGGTGGACTCATCATTCCTGATAGGGTTCAAAAAGAATGTGGGTATGGTGCCTGGTTTGATGGTGAACATAGTGGGATAACACAGTTCCAGGATAACAGTTGGACACAATGATCTTAGAAGCTTCCTTCAACCTCAAGGATTTTGTAAATTGTACAAAAGGATTTGCTCACCACAAGATCAACTCCCAGCCAGCCTTCAAACAGCAGATACCTCAGAAAATTTCCCCCTAGTTTTATTGCTGACCATGATGTTATATGGTACAGAATATACCTTTGGTAAGCTGGGAGATCAGCTGTCCAATTGGGTTCACTCCCATCCCCTCGCTCATCCCCAGAATACTATCTGAGACAGCAGAGTGAAAAGAAAGGCCTTGAAGTTGTGCAAGCACTGTTTGTCAGTAGCTAAAACATTAGTTTTTTTGTTGGCTGAATCCCATTTTATGTGATATGCATAACAGTTTGTGCATAATTCTTCAAAAGCAACCAAAGGGCAAGTCAGAGAAAAGTCTACTGCTGCTTGCAGCTGGGCCTTGAATTGGAAAATCTTGTTCCTGTGCATTTCAGCCCCTGGCCCAGCCAGAAGCACTTCATCCCATCACTGTGAAGAAGATCATTTAGAGCTGTCAAGACAAATAACTTCTGTTTCACCAGCATTGGGGATGATCTTGTATCCTATACATATATTGTTACTTTGAAATCCTTTAAAAATCCTTAGTTACAGATGAAATTACTTAAAAAAGGAAAAGTGATGCTTCTGATAGCATGGATTTTCAAACTTTCACCTCGGATAACTGGATTATTGTTAGGAATGAGATGACCAATGCTTCCAGTCCCTGCAACAGACAACAGCATTCTGCTCCTTCTGAAATCTCAGAAATCATATATTTTCTAATAATTGAAAAAATTTTCTTATCTGAGATGGTACTTGAACACCTAGTAAAAAAATGGCAATGCTTATTGCTACCATGATTTACCATTATTTTGGCTGAGGAAGTGTAATTAACCTATTTTGGTCTCTATTTCCTTAAGTTAACAACCATTTGCTATGAGTTTCTATCTAGACTTCATTAACTTCTATGTTGATGTAATTATGTTTTTTAGCAAAGAGCTATCTTTACTTTGGTAAATCCTAATGCTGAATAGAGTGCATCAAGATGATCTGCACTGGTGAGGAATATGAGGAGATTACACAGGTTGAAGACAAGTGCAATTTATTCAGAAAAATAGACTAAAATATAAACTTACCTCATATATCATGCATGACACACTGGCACTTCTTATCATTGGATCAATGTGTAGAGTAACACTGCTGTGTGATTGCAAGATTTCTTAAGGACTGCCTTGTGTTGTGACAATAGGAAGTTATAACAATTTGAGATTCAGAAGTGAGACCTCAGGATTGTAAGAGGCTAAGCCATCTTTCCATCTGCTCTTTTGTTTTGGATTTACGTTGTGCCAAATGTAAGCCTGATCAGAAAATCTCTGTGTGCTCAGAATTGGATTAAAGATTTATTGCTTAATTTTTTTTTCACTCTCAGTAAGAGCTCAGTATGTGTAGGCAGGTAATGAAGAAGAAAATAATAAGGAGAAGATGCAGGCAGTGACAGGAGAGAAAAAGAGATGAAAAGATAATTGTAGCAAACATTTTGATTTCATTTATAAGGAAAAGCAAGGAATATTTTATTCTTTGTGTAGCTGCACAGGTAACTTTAACCATGTGGGATATCACAATGGTTAGTATGTCTTTTACTGTTGCATTGGTCACATCATAATGCATATACTATTTATTTGGAAAAAGTTTATACTTCTCTCACATCAAAGTGAAGAGATTGCCTTTGTATTTTCCTCTTGTTTTTAACCCAGAATGAGACTGCATTAAACTATCCAGTTCATTTTGATTTTCTGAAGTGTATTTTGAACTTTAGCTTCAAATTGTATTCTGATTTCATAAAAAAATGATTGTTAGTTTAATTTGAATTTTCCTTCTTCAGCATTTCTACTAAACTAGCAAGATTACTTGGGATTTGACCCAGGGAAAAATATGCACTTTCACTATGTAATTGAAATAATTTCAGAGACGCATGTCAGCAAAGCCAATTGCTCAAGTGGGACCAGACTTTGATACATACACATATTTTACAGTTCCACTTTATTTTACAAGGAGTCCAGTAGAAATGAATGGACATGATTTTGATAAAATTTTCTTTGTGTGCCAAATAATAAATTATTCTGTCACTTTCATATGCCTGGCTCCCAGAATAAGATTGCGCAGTGTTTCATGAAAATATGCTTGAGAGAAAATTAGATACATCATTTTTCCATCCTGTTCTTCATTGATCTGAAAAACAACTAGTGGCTGTCCTCTCTGTGCTTATCCTTTATGCATATAAAAACTGGTGTTATGGTCTAAACCAGCCTTCATTTTTCTAGATCAAACAAATTTAGTTTCTTTAATCTTTTTTTTTAAAGCAGATAAAATTTGACTATTTTACCACAACATCTAAGTATCTTATGAGCTTTTGTAGTTTCTCTAATTGTTTCAAGTTTTTTATTTAAAAGGGACTTGAAAACAAGAAAAATGAGTCTTTTAAAAGGTTCACCTTCCACTTCTCTTAGAGGTGCAATTTAAAACACCTGTTTTCTTTATAGTATAAGAAAGAAAAATAATTTCTTAGGGCAATGGATACGCTTTAAGAAAGAATCTTGCAGAGATTACGGAAAATTTCTGGGTCAGATTTAATTAGGGGAGAAGAAAGATTCATATTAATTTTTTTAACAGCCATTTTCATAATACACTTCAAAATGGGATTTTTTTTTAAATTAACCTCATGTTTTTATTGGGCCTCAGCTTGATCCTTTTGTATCTCCATTTTGGACTTACACAATTATTTTCTTTTTAATGTGACATTACTCCTACTTTTATATTGAATTTACCGGTATCAGTTTCAGATAATTTCTGCAATGGATCATGATCATTCTAAATTCGAATCCTAATCTTTATATATTTTATAATCCCGCCAGGGTTGGTGACAGCCCAAGTATTTAAGTGAGATTTCCTGTTTCACCATACAAGACACAAACAAAAATAATAAATAGTATTTTTTTCTAAGACAGGTTCATTTGACACTTAGTGTTGTGCCATGCTGGATAAACATAAATTTCTAGTAAATTTTGTTCAAAATCAGAAAAGGTGTATCTGTAAATTAATCAGTGCTGAAGAGGGTGTACTCCTGAGAATGCCTTTGAATAGTACTGCATGAGTTTAGCTCTCTATAACAAAGCACTGCATTGTGAAGGTAAGCCCTGGGAGATCTCATTTGAAAATTTTTTCAGTTTGAAAAAAATAGCTATTAATAAAGGAATTTTTCTTGTATTTTTAATGCATTTATTTTTTTTCAACCAACCAATCATCCCTATAACAATCATGACATGTAGAACACATAGGATTGTGTCAACAGCCTTTACCAGATAAAGATTCCTGTGGATTTCTAACAACTATATCCCATCCTTCTCACTTCACAAAAAATGCAATTCAACTGTTCTACATAGTTTGCTGTTGACAAATCTGCAATTTCATATTCTCATTTCACTATTGTGTTCTCTGTACTTGCACAAGGTTTGTTTAATAAATAGCTAGCAGAATATTTCTTTATGTTCTCTGTTCATTTGTAAAGAGTTTTACAACTTCCTCTTTTCCCCTTTACTGGAATCTGGTTTAATTGAGGACTATCATTCCTTAGGACTCTCACACTTAAATCAACCCTACTCACTTCTCAAAAATAATAAGTAGCATTTGAAAGATAAGAATGAGAAGTTCTGCAATTCTCTAATATAAATTTATTCAAGCCCAGAAGTCTTAAATATTTTTAGAATTAGTTAAATACTCTTTAAAGTGCCTGCTCTCTCTTCATTCTTGTTTCTGTCTGTATCTACATGTTGTTAATTTTAGCTGAGTTGAGCCTCTGGCCACAATCAACCTTTTTCATGAAATCTGAGAGGAAAAAGTCTGGGGGGGAGAAACATTTTAGCCTCCTATGTATTATATGCTATATCTGCTATAAGTCAATCAGTGTTAGGCTTAGGATGCTGCAGAAAGATTCACTGTGCCTCATAGCACTTTGTGAGGCACTAGCTCACACTGACCAAGTAAGGAAATACCTAATCCACTCTTAAAGTTGGAAATAAAATTTGCCTGACTTCAATGGGAGTCTTTACAGTGCCTTCAGAAAACTTTGGAACAACAGTTCAGAACATGGTACTGGACCAATTTTTAAGTACAAAATGTAGATCAAAATTCCAGCTTCTAATCTGCTTTCAATTATTCCCGATTGCAAAATTTTCCATGGCTGAGTTTAAAGAGCCTCCCAATGAAGCTTTCTTTACCACTGTCTCTCTGTACACACATCTACTTCTTGCCTCAGACAAGGAACCACAACAAATCACAACAAGGGGAAGAGCAATAAAAACTTGCATTCTCAATACAGTGCCTGAATGTCAGGCTGCTTCCGAATGAAAGGCAAACAAGGAAGACAGTTGCTTCATGACGACAACATGATGGCAGCCATCCCAATTCTGATAGATAAGGATGTAACAATAATATTACTTCTTCAAAGTGTCTCTTCCTGATCCATCATCAGTGCTCTTACCAAAGCAACAACAGCAGGACTCTGAATTGGGCTCTGGAAGTATGGACAAGTAGGTATGTCTGGATGTTAAGAATATTGATCAGAACACTTTCCCCACCTTTTCCACAAATTCTTTACACTTGTGATGGGTTCATGCTGGCCAAACACCAATGCATCCATGAGAAATCAGTTAGTCATTTTCCACACAGATAATCACTTCCATGGCTGACTTTTTCCCTCTTCACCAAATATCAATTAATGCAAAACCAGCACACTAAAGAGAATCATCTTGAAAGCAAATTCCAGAGCCACACTTATCCATAGTCTGGTTGCTATGGTCTTCTGATGGCTACTGAGGCTTTGGATCTGCTTCGACAAACAGAAAGATTTAATTTATACATGGTAGGTATCGTAGATATAAGGAATGACTGCAAATATATGAAGCAGCAAGAAAACACTTTCGTGTCTTGGTAGGAAAAAGCATTCTCCTAATTTTGAAAGAAATTAGATGCAGAAATCCAGGAACACAGGGCTTTACATGTGAAATCAGAAAAATTGTGTGTACAGATAGCAAAAATATTTCTTTAGGAAACTGAAGTATTAGCAAGTTATGTATTACCACGGAGAATTCCCATGTACTGAGCTCAAGACTCTGTTCTGTTAATTGCTAGAATGATCCATGATAAGTTTTGGTCCCAGGTAAAAGTTTACTCTCCTAAATGTCTGTGCATACTTAATGTGTTAGCACAAAGAGCATTTCTAACAAGTATTTTAGATGTGACTACTATGTTAGAAGGATCAAAGAATGCAATAATAAGGATTAAGATTTTTCTTTGGTGAATGGCATTAGCATCAAGAATGTTTATGGGCATAATTTCTTCTAATAATATAGGTGTGGCCTTACAGCTCCATTACGGAAGGCATAAAACTGATTCCAACATCATCTCTGAAAACTTTTCCTAGTTCAACTAAATTCACTAATTAGTTCTTTCTAATGTTATTATTTTATATAGAAACTTAATCTCAGTGAGTCTACTGCTGTTAACTTTGTAATCACAACTAACCTGTTAATTTTAGACTGGAACAAATAAAAGACATCAAGTAGATCGGTCTTTTCGGTGCAGATGATTGATAACAATCCACTTTTCCTGAATAGCTGAATCCTCTTTCTTCATATACAGTAATAATTAAAATACCCCAAAACCTGTATTTCCTGGTTGGTGGACAGTTAGGCTGCCATTGACTAAAATTGTTTTGTATTGAACGAGAATACAGAAAAAGGTGTGTCTGTGAATATAGGTATTATGAATCTTTGGGTAAAAACTAGTAACAAGCTTTTGAAAAAACAAAGAAAAAAGAAAAAACCACAGACCTGAGAATCAGAAGAAAACATATGTCATAATTCTCAGGTTCCAAAAAGCAAATATCAGGGTTCATTGTATGAAAGGGGAAAAAACCAAAATAACAACAAAAATTTCCTCTCAACAAAACTGTGAAGCGCTCCAAGGAAAAGGTTAATCCCAAATTCTTGCCAAATTTCTTTTCCCTTCATTTTGTTTCTCCTTACAGTTATTTTCAACATAACCCTTTGGGTGCAGTTTTTACTGTAGCTTCAGTGCTGAAAACCACAACAGTTTTCTTTATAATTTTTATAGAACATACTATTTAATATGCCAAGTACATAATATTGTGGAGAGTTTTTATCCTTATATTTTCTATTGTGGAAACTGTTGAAGTAAGGACACATTCAGAAAATGAGGTGAGTAATACCTATTCCATATAATCTTTTATTTTATATAGTAATGAAAGGTTATCTTTAGAGATGGAACCAAATAACTATCTTTATATCTTTGGTAGGAAATACCAATATTGCCTCGCACAGAGTGCGAGATAATACTTCTGACAATTTTACTATCACAAGGTAGAAAGAGAATTTTACTGTCACATGGCAGAAAGAGAAACTAATGCAAGAGACAATAGTTAAGAAATGTATTATAGGTGGAGATAAAATGGGTCTTTGTATGAAAATAAAATATATGTTTCATGGCTGGGGAAAGTGCTGTTGAAATCCAAACTCTCATTTGGGCCTGTTTTATATGACATATAGCCAAATATGTCCATATAAAGGAATAAATTTATATTTCACTCTAGATTTTGATGATGCAAATTATAATGTAAGAAGCCACAATTTACTCTCTAACCACACAACAGATTGAGGAAAACCACAAAATAACAGCATGTGCTTCAGCTTACTCCCGGTCTGTCATGGAAAGGAATGGTTGGAAGACAAGAATTGGTTGACATCAGCTTCTAAAATGTTCAGTTCTGATGGGTCTGTGAGGCAAACTGATGGGAAGAACAGGATACTTCAGGGAACACTGACAGAATTCCTGCAATGGGACAATGTCTCCAGTAGGAAAACAGGGTGAAACTGCCCCAGTCCCTGACTGTAACAGGAAAAAGGTGGAGATAAGGAAAGCAAAGGTAAGAAAACCTAAAGGTAGCAATTCAAAAAGTTAACACCTATGAAATGAAATGAAATAAAATAAAATAATCTAATAAATGTCAGACTGTGCAGACCAGATGTCAGAAATAAAAAATAACTCAATAACTTATATATATTTTAACAGAGGTGGCTCCATGCCACAAGAATCCATTCACGGGTCTGCAGGTATGGGATTTTGTTTTACCTCATAAGATATAATAGCACCTTCAGAAAGGATGGTTTTCTTGGGATATTAAAAATTAAAAAACCAATATAATTAAAAAGTAGCTCCATTGAAAAGAACCAATTTACATCAGTATAGTATAAACCCCTAGAAGAAGAAAATCAGAGTTCTGCATCTACATTGGGGTTAGGATTCTGAGTCACACAGAGGAACACCATATAAGGGCTTAATGTCAGCTTTTGGTTGAGGACTATATATTCTAGTCAGTTTCTTTAATATGGTTTCACTGAGTTACTCTCCTCATTTTGACTGGGACAAAATTAATTTTCTTCTTAGTAGCTGGTAAAGCTGCTGTGGTTTAGATCAAGTACAATAATAATGCTGATAATAAACAGATGTTTAAGTTTTTGTTAAGAAGTTCTTACTATGCATCAAGGACTGTTGAGGTTTCCATGCTCTGCCAGTCAGCAGGGGAACATGAAGCTGGGTGGGAGCAAGGTCAGGACAGCTGAACCGGCCAAAGGGATATTACATTCCATAGCATATCATATTCAGTGTATAAACTACATTGAGTTGTCTGTGAGGTGTTGATCTCAGCTCAGGGATGGGCTGGTTTGGTCAGCGGATGATGAGCAATGTTCATTGCTTGTCCTTATTGGGTTTCATTTCTGTCTCTCCATTTTTCTTTACAATTATTATTTCAGTTTTGAAACTGACCTTATGTCAGCCTAGAAGGTTTATTTGTTTCCTGATCTTTCCCATGACACTGGATGGAGAGTGTAGGGGAGTGAGTATTGTGTGCTACTTAGTTGCCAGCTGAGGCAAGGCATAGCCAGAACAGAGTATACATAGATAAAGGAAGTTGTTTCAAATCTAGATACTGTATTTAAGACCCAAGTATTTTAACAATATCTATGCAGATATATATTTCTCTGTGCACATGTATTCCTAATGACTACTGGGTGGTTATTAAGGGGTTGGTTTTTTTTTAAATTAAATATGTATGCAAATCTCCTTTCAGAACAGAGATATTTGCAAAAGCATAAAATATTTTAAAAATAATTTCTCTTTTCTATTATTGGGGGAAAAGGCATTAACAATAAGAAAATGGTTGAAAACATTGATTTAGAATAAGTGATAGAATGTGCACTACAAGTAAAAGTTATCTGCATGTAACCCTAGTAAGAAGAGGTCTGGCTATGGAGACCCAACTTTCTTCTTACCTTCTCAGCTGGAAATGTTCTGCATTGATGAGTCAATATGCAAAAGCTGACTGTTCTTGCTGTTCTCATGCTGTAGTTAAATAGCAAGCTTTATTCACTGCTTTGTGTCTATAACCCTACAAACATAACGGATTAATAACAAATAAGGAAAAAAAATTAACAAACATATATGCCTAGAATGAGCATTAAGGCAACCACTTCATGAAAGTAAACAGTCATATTAGGACTGCAACACCTTCTGTTTCCAACTCCCTTCCCCAGTGTGCAGACACATCACACACCCTGTTTAGCAAAAATAAATATCTGGTTTTTGGAACTGCCAGAGTGCTTTCCTTTCACAACACATGGAAATACACAGAATGATGATTTGGGCTAGAAGGCTTCTTTGGTCATGACTACTTGGTCAGCTCAAGAAATTTGATTTCAGACATGCTTAAAGATCTCTTATGAATGTGTCAAATCCTAACCTCAAATACCTCTACTAAGACCAATTACACTTTACCCTCTGCAACTCAGTCTTTTCCAAGACTATTAGCATATTTCTAAGATATATCCCTAACATTTAATACAAAATTCTCTTCTGCCACTGAAACCCATAATTCCTCTTTCCGTTCTGACTGTCTAAGGGGAGCAATTGGTCTCTGTCTTGCTTAAACTATAGCTTTATGGATTCAGGGAATTTATGTCTTCTCATACTTTTTGTCTATAGAATGAGTGTGACCAGTTCACTTAGCCTTTTCTCAAGCTTTTTTCCAAGGCTTTTTAAAAGGCTTTTTTCCAAGCCTTTTAACCTTCTAATATTTCTTTGTGTCTCCTCTAAATTCCCTCCTATTGTATATATATTTTTTTCAACTTCCTGCCCAAAAATGTGGGTAGAGTTCCAGCTCATTCTTGACTAGTGTGGATTACATTTCATTTATATGATACTTCTTTTTTGAGAGGAGTCCAAAAGGGTGGAGAAAAAGTGATGCTACCTCTCTAACTTCTGCCTTTTAGAGATACATGGAAAAGACAATATTCATGTGCATTAGGTTGACATGCCCAGATATTGGAAATGGGGGGCTGCAGGGGTGGGCTCTGTAAGAAGTAGTCAGGGCTGCCCTGTGCTGGACACAGGTTGTTCCAGGAGCAGGAGGTGCACCACGTGTCAGAGCAGAGATTCCCTGCATCCCATTTTAGAGGCCACAGTGGAGAAATTGAAAGGAATATGAGGAAGCAGCAGCAAAAAGAAAACTCTCTGTGCTGATTGAAATGTCCCACCATCTCATCTCCCTGCAGAACTTGGGGTGAGGAATCTGAGACAAACAAGCGAAGCTCAGCCTGGGAAAGAAAAGAAGGAAAGATATTCTTTTATTTTTTGACTTTTTGTTTCCTACTAAAAAATCAATAATTGAGTATTCATTTTACTTCAAAATAAATTAACTTTCCTCAAGTTTCTTCTTTTCACAATAGTAAATAAGCTGTTTTCCTGTCTATCCTAACACATGGCCATCCTTGCGACTGCTCTTCCTATTTTTCCTCTGCATGTCCCTGGGGAGGTGAACTGGGTGGGCATTAAGCTTCTTGCCAAACTTGACTCAGCATTTCATGGTAGGTATTGCAGAAATTTTTTTCTTAAATTGCGTGTATCTCTTTTGTGTTTTTTTAAGTCTGTACTCTTTCAAATTAAAAATAATTAGCAAATGCAGCAAAATGCACACACACACACACAAGAATTGCTTGAGTGGCTGTTCATAAAAGCATCTTATTTATTAAAAAATAAAAGAAAAACAAAGAAAAAAACCCACTGAAGAGAATTCATGACTTTACATAGTAAGAAAAAAACCAAAAAACAAAAAACACCATATCATGAATATAACTCATATTTTGACAGCTACTTGAATCTGTCAGTAAAAATAAAGAAAAAATTGCCTGTCTGTATGTCAACATCAGTATTTGACTTTGGATCAGAGGCATACTTCTGCAGTAAATCTGATCATATCAACTTCCTGTACTTAGGTTCTCATTCTAGGAGAATGGAACTTTAATCCATTCAGATAAAAATAAAACTGTGGTACCTGGGGACAAGATTTAGGGGTGAACACAGCGTGCTGGGTTGGACTCGATGATTTAGAGGTCTTCTTCAAAATTAAATGAGTCTATGATTCTGTGAACTGTGTTCCAGGAGGTCAGGTCACTCCAGCATGATATTCAGCCCAAGAAACAAAAGAAGTATTAATTTGAAGTAAAGCATTCAAACCATATATGGGAGGGGGTGTTCTTAGCATCCTTTTTTTTTTTCACCCGAGACATATGCTGTTCTTATGCCTTATTACTCTTACTAAAATAATATTTGGTTTCCCCTTCTTTTAATAGTTCAGTACAAAGGGAGGCAAAGGGCTTTTTTTGTAAGAAATGCTGATGATCCTTCAAAGAAAATATCCAGAATGGAGAACAATATTATATCTTCAGAATAGAAATGAGTAAATTATTGGCTGTGATTTCTTCTTAACATATGCTCTCTGTATTGCTGACTCTGTAAATACAGTTCTTTCCCATCTAATAGGGAGAAATGAATGGTGGTTTTGACAAAATACTGACATTTTGGGTTTTTTTGCTTTGTTATGCTAGGAAATGTTACCTGTTAGACTGCTTGGAGTTGATCCAAGGATCTAAGACACCAAAGAAGAGTTCCATGTAGACTGCTATCTTTACCTTTCCTGTTATTTGTAGAAATGAAATTGATCACATAATAGCCTCTGGAAATTACAGATAGTATGTATCAGGAAGCCTCACTCACACATTTTTACTTTAGTGAAATAAATATGTGGTACCATGCATATTTTGTTAGTACCTTTGCTTATTTTTCTCAATTCAGTTGTTAAGATCCTTTTAGGCATTGGCATGCACATTATATTGTTGCTCGAATTCCATCTGAATTTTCTCATGTGTCATTTACTTCTACCAACACATGAAATTCTGTTTACCAGACATGAAAGAAAAAATTATTTGTTCAAGTGGTAGATTTAATTTTGGTGAAGTAACTTCCTTCTATTTTATTCTGATCAGGATTTCAGAGACAGTCAGAAAGGGTTGAAAGGGCTTCCCCAGGAGTACAGAATGTCATGGTTTTTCTTTTGGCCTGTGTAATATTTCCACTTAGGGGAATATTAACATGTTTGATCCTTTGTACAACATTTCTCTTTGTCAGCATCTTGCTTTGAAATTTCTGTCCTTATCCAAAAAAAAAAAAAAAGAAAAAAAAAGAAAAAAAACGAAAGACATCTGGCATATGAGTACAGTGGCTTGGGGATTGGATGGATTCATCTTCTGTTTGTCATTCAGTAACCGGTTCATGTTGAACCCTCCACATGCTTGAAGATAATAGCGAAGTGGAAAAATATTTTTTGACATTGTAACTCCTTTGTTTGTAAAATTTGATACCTGATACTCACTGGTTCATGTTTTTCCTATATTGGTATCCAAGATTTAAGTGTTAATTTAATTCCATGTGACCATCAATGCTAAACACAGAGTGTCATTGAACAGATACTACTTTCATTTCTCCACAGATTTATATAAGCTGAAAAGAAACAAATAAACGGGATGTTAGTAATATTGCCTTAGATACATATTGATTACAAATTATTGCAGAAATTATAATAATAACACATGGATATAAATGTATATATACAGATACACATAATCTTTTAATAAACCATTTCTATACTGTATCAAGTGATTAAAATTTGTTGATATGTCTAGGAATCCACAAAAGAGAAAAATTATAGAGGATCATGCACTGAAGGATTTTCAATATACCATCAGATGATGGTATTAGTGCCGTTGAAAATTAAAGCAAAATTATTATTTTTGCACAGATGGCCACTTTTTGATGAGTTTGAATGTGACCTAGAGATGAAGTAATGGGTAGTCATCCAATATTTTCCTATGTCTTTTGAATAGGCATCACATATTTTTTATCATGCACAGAACTTTCTATCAAACTACAAAAACTTCCTATAACTGGCTGTGTGGGTTTCATTAGACTCTATATGTTTATAAAGTCCAAAGCCAAGAAAATTTGTTCCACTGACTAGATTCCAGAATGAGGTAAATTCATGAGAATGGGAAATTTGGTATGCTGATATCTTCTCCTGTACTCTTTTTTATGTAAGTCTTATTATCAGGAATACTAGCTTGGGGGAGGGAGCCGGGTATGGAAATCTCCTGATCTTAAAGCATCTTCTATTCAGAGATTCAATGGTTTTAGAAAAACCTGAGAACTATAAATTCTGCAATGGGAAGAATACAGAGAGATTAATCTTTTTAAAAAACCAATACAAGTGTTAGAGAAATAGCTTGTGTTTAGAAGATAAATATTTGTATTGTATATAGCCTGAAAAAAGGTAGAAAGCAGGGGAATCTGAAACTTCTCTTTCTCCAGAATAGATACTTTTCAGTGTGGCTGCACCATAACGAATAATGCTTGTTAGCTGTTTTAATCCAACTTTGCAAAAAAAAAAAAAAATTGTTTCAAGGAAAACTACTGTGTTTTGTATTAGTCTTCATCTCCAGTGGAAACAAAGACTATACAATTGACCTAACTGTTTTGTTTTAGTTTTGGTTGTATCATAATAATTAGGTAATTGATAATGTACTTTTGAAAATTCATTCTGCTACTGTTTCTATGGTATAATTTGATTTTATAGAGATCTAATGACTCACAATAGATGTTACTGGATAACAACTACTGTCTTCTTTACAGGGAAAGTTTTGGATGTGTTCTATGAAGCCAGCTCAAGATTTTCAAATCTGTCCATATCTACCTGAAGTGCCATTGCTAACAATTCATTAAATAGCTGAAAAGCCATATTAAAACTACAGTACATTTTCCCAGTGTCTAGAACTCTTTAATGAACATCATCAGAAGAGGCATAACATCATCAAGGATTTTATATGATAATTCAGATAGAGTCAAAAGATAGGATGAAGTTAAAAAAGGGATACCTAACCATCTGTGCAATTGTTAGAAGATTTTAAAAATTCTGCCTGCTTACTGTCATTTACTCCCTTTACAGATAATAAAACATTCACAGCATATATTTTTATGGGATTATCATATCTGTAATATGTTTAAAAATCAAACAAATCTAAGAATAGAAACTGTCAATCAAGAGACACCATGCTTTCTCCTAGATAGCAATCACAATTATAAATCATTTCTAATGCTGATATTCAGCATAGAGTTAGATTAATCATGCTTTATGAGCTGTACATGTGATGAATATCTAATCAATGTATTGCCTGCAGGACACTTGATATACCAGAGAGAATACAAAACAATGTAGCTTCTGGAAGAAATTATACTTAAACGCAATAAAAATTACTGCTAAGAGAAGTCTTTGACACTGCCTTCATGTTGCTGGATGAAGAGATACTGATGTAGGTTGAAGACTGGCTGAATGGTCAGGCTCAGGGCATGGTGAGTCTAATTTGAGGCCTAGATATCAGTACAGGGCCACAGTACTACTGATATCTTCATCAATGAACAGATTTATGGAGTGTACAGGATAATCAGAGTGCACTCTCATTGTGTTTTCATGTAATCTGAAACCCAGCAGAGTGCATGATTTACCAGGTGGTTGTGCTGTCATTCAGGTGTACTGAAAGACTGGAGAAATAGTCCAACGGGGATTGCATGCTGTTCAATAAAGGGAGACACCAAGCCCCTCATCTAGGGAAGAATAACTCTATGCAACTGTACAGGCTTGGGTCAGACCAGCTGGCAAGCAATTTTGCAGAAAAGGACCTTGGGACAGACAACAAGCTGACCATGGCCCAGCAATGCACCCTTGCAACAGAGAAAACTAACTACCTAGATTGCACTAGAAAGCTAATGCCTGGTAGATCAGGTAAGGTGATACTTCCCTTCTTCTGAGCACTGAGCACACATCTGGAGTGCTGGGTCCAGTGCTGGCTGGGGTCAACAGCACAAAAAACCCCCATGTGCATAGTGGAGCAAGTCCAGCAAAGAGCCACAGAGGTAAATAAGGGATTTGTCACAAGGAAAGGCTGAGAGATCTGGGACTGTTCATGAAGAAGAGAAGGCTTAGGGAGATCATATCAACAAGGATAAATACCCAAGGGGACACTTAAAAGAATATCTTACGATTCACACTCAGTGATAGGATGACAGGTAATAGGCAAAAATTGATGTTAAAAAAAAATTAATAGAAGAAAAATACTTTGAGTGTCCAACAGTATAATAGCCAGAGAACTTGTGAAGTCCTGATCCCTGAAAAAAATTAAAATCTGGCTGGAAATAGTCTTAAAGAGCATGCTCAGCCTGGCCTTGCTTTGAGCAGAGAGCTTAGAGTAGACAACTTACACAGGTGTTTTCCAACCTGTGTACCATTTCTCTCCAGCATCCTCTGGGCTGAATTTTATACGTCACATTGGAAAAACCAACTAAATATTTTATTTTCTTATTTAAAAGTAAATCTGTTTTGTGTATCTGATTGTCCGTACTGAAAACGGTTTAGATGTAACAGATGGAGACCAGTTTCAATGTGAGACAACAAAGTATTTGCAATGTAAATAAAAGAACTTGCATGCCTGGTTACTTTAACAGGAATGTATGGTATAAGAGGGAAAATTATTCTTCTCTGCATAGTGGTAACATTTAGAGTACTTCATGCTTTTGGGTCAGACCATTTAAAGATGGATATGGAGAAGAAGTAAGGAATGCTGTTGAAAATGGTGAAAGCACACTTCATGGCCTTTGAAGAGAGATCAAAAGTGGCAAAAGTTTGGTCTTGTGATGAGAAGGGTAAGGGGTAATCTAAATGTCCTTCACAACTGTTTCAATGCCAGTTTACAAAGATGACGGAGCCAGCTCTTCTTGGTAGCACCAGGTGAAATAGCTGGAGTGATTTTATCTTAAATATTTTATGAAAACTTGGGACATCAAAAATGTGAGAAAAAGTGCACGATTCTGCCAGAAGAATCCAAATATAACTATTTGTGGCCTGAATATTATAGTACATGCAAATAATTTAAGGTAAAATGTTCAGATTTGGTCTTTAGAGAACTACGAGTTCATTCCCTACAGTCTGTAGCATCATAAACTTATGCACTACATATTCATGAAAAGAAGACAGCAGAAGTGAGATGAAGCTACAGAAAAAACTTGCATCAAGGACCAACATATCAATTTCTACTTTTGATGCAATGAAAATCTTGTTCCCAGAGATTACAGAAGAAAGTCCAAGAAAATATCTTTTTTCAGAAATTTTAGAATGGATTTTTGCCAAGAGGAAAATTCAGAAAGGATTCTTGGACAATGGAGGGCTGGTAGCTTCAGTTTGCAGTTTGGAGATTTTTTTTCACATGAAGACACAGACCACATGAACTTCATGGAGAGCAATTACATGGGGGATGATAGGGAATTGAAATTTGGACAGCTTCTAAGATACACCAAACAATTATTGAACAAAGTTTTCTGGAGTTTATATGAAATTAAATACTTAAATTATGTTAATATGAAGTTACTGTATGGATATTTCTGTACATATCCATGTGGATGTCTCTTCTGTTTACTGAAGACTCTTGACTGCAGCAGACTGATCCTGCTGTGGGCAAAATAAAAATGATGTTTCTTTGTTCTTCACTGTTACTACTACAGCCAATGTGATATAAGGCAGTAGGTCACCAGTCAAAGCCTATATTACTGCAGTCCATGCAGACAATACCTGACATCACTGAACAAGCTTCACTGAGCTCACTATGCAGTGCATACAATTTTGAAGTGAAGGAGATATTTCATACCACAACCTCAGCTGTCTCATAATGAGATAAACCACACAAAACAGCCAGTCAGGAGGCCCAGTGTTGTTCCTGGAGAGAAGGCTCTTCATATCAAACCTGGACTATGAATGAACACCCACTAGAACACTATATATTATTTAATACTACTGCATGGAGTTTCTGCACAAGATAAAGAGCTCTCATTTAGATCCTGAATTACCTTACTTTTAATTGTCTCTGCATATTTCCAACATTTCCCACTAGGATATATATATCAGAACAATCTCATCATGGATTGTTAGATCATGTGGACTTTGGTTGGACTTATTCTTTGTGTTTTTCAAATAACACTACACAGTTTTTTCATAGTACTAAGACAAATGTGACATTTAGAAAATGTGACTGCATTTTGCCAGAAGGTGTATAAATGCAGAAATTTTTTCAAAAACTTTTTAATATTAAACCACTGTGACTGTGCATTGCTATATGGGCAATTAATGTAAGAATTAACACCCACAGTATCAAGCATCATTTCACCCTAAGAGTCACCTAACATTTGTAATTGCATCCATTTTGAAGTACAATAATCTTTATGCTTTTAAGGTGATACTCTGTCTCGTGTTTACAATACATAAATGGAGTCCTGAAGTAACTATCTAGTACAATTCAGAGACGAGTGGGAGAGATCTCTGTTTAAGTGCATACATTTATTGTGTTTGAATCACCATTTGGGCTAGCTCACTGCAAGGTAGAGTTCATCACCTGCTTGGAAAAGTTCAAAGAGTGAATATTGGTTTCATCTATATTTGTACTGCAGGAATGGTATAGGAAGCAATAAAAATATTGTAGGGTTACAGATAAAGCAAGTAAAAAGTAATGTGAAAGAAGGAAATAGAAAAGAGGTGGGGGGAGAGAAAAGTAGTAGATAATATCACCACCCCATGGATCCTAATGACATCCTGTAATCCTCTCCATCTGGTCTTGGAGGTGAGGGTCACCTGGAAAACATAAGAGTTCAATGGATTAATATACACTTGGGCCAGGTGGGAATGCTCAGGTACCTCCCCTTGGGGAGGGCTAAGTTGGACACAGTCTCTTTCAGCAGGCTCTGGATGCATTGCATCACTCAGCATCACGTGCAGTGCTCTGCTGCAGGGCCTCAGCAATGAGTCTGGGAGTGCTTTGGGGGTCTTTGATGGATGATGGCAGCCCCTCAGCTGCCCTCATGTGAGTGTCCCATGGTGTGGCCTTCCTGGGCTGCAGGCTTTGCAACTGGGCCAGGAAGTTGCAAAGTGTGGACGTTCACTCCCTCTGACCAGGAGATACGTCACACCCCCAAAACTCTCCTCCTCCCCCTTTCGTTGTGGGGGGAGTGTGTGCAAACCTGGCTTCAGCAGATGAGCCTGTGGGCTGTGGCCTCCCCCACCTTTAACCCTTCCAGAGCTGATTTTCAGGAGAGCTGCTGGTTTTGATGTTCTTGAATATATTCTTCTTTCTCAGCCTTGTTTACTTCTCCCCAGTCTTGAGATAATTGGACAATAATGTCATCTTCTCTTATCTCAAGTTCCCTTACGCAGCTTAACTCATGGTCCAAAGTTCCAGTGAGGAGGCATATTCAGGGAGGAGTGGGCTTTGGCGGTTGCAGCTGCTTTATACAGTTTTGCCATAATGGGCAAAAAGTCCTCAATAACAATATTTAAGCCATTACCCATAAAATTTCAGTCTCTGACAAAGGGTCCAGTAAATAAAGTTTAAACAGCTAGAGCTTAATGCAGAGAACTGATGTGATTCAGAAGATGAGACATTATAAAACAGTTTGTTTAATATCACATTGCCAGTGTGGTTTGTTTGACATGAGGGCTCTTGTTTTAGAAAATGAGTGAAAAACAGTCATTGAAGACTATTCATCTGAGTTCCCTCAGCCAGACTTAAAACTCTATTACTTTATATTCCTTCTCCATTTCTGGACTTATATGCCTTTGAACAATTTCACATTTATAAAAGTATAGCTTAATTATGCAATTGATTTTTTTTAACAGCAGACAAAAGTGCCATGCTAAAATATCTGACCTAAACTAACATCTTTGTTCACATTTATTTTCACAAATTTCCTCTCAAAACTAAAGTGTTTGTATTTCAAGTGGTTATACTGTAATGTTCTTCTTTTAATGATGTTAGGCACAGTGCTGATCAATTTGTTACCCTAACCCCCACCTCACACCATCTGATCACACAGGCAGCTGAAATTATTTGGTTTAAGCTTCCAATGCAGTAAATGAAACTCTTAATTTCCTTTTCAGGGACACTTTCATGTTCCACTATATTAACAATTTTATGTAACCATGAGGAAAATAAAAAAGTAAAGTAAAGGTGAATTTAGGCAGCAACAAAGAACTACCAAAACAACTGCCTCTACCTACACCACCCAATAATTCATTCAATTTTGGGTTTTCTTCCTGGAAGTTTCTGGATGTTTAGGCCAGTCTGAATTGAAATTTGGATGTATAGTAACTTGCTGTAAAAAAGGAGAAAAGTTAAACTTTAAAAAAAAAAAAAGTTTGAAGTCCAGGGTAAAGGACAGGTGAATATGTAAAAAGTGCTAAACTTTGAAACATAAGTTATCTATAGACCATAGCATCAGTACCATGGAAATTGGGAATGACTATAATAGCTTCACTAGAGTTCATCACTTGTACAAGACTGGAAGCTGACAGAAATTAGTATGATCAAAATGTATTATGACGACCACCAGTGTTTCCATGCTGCAATTCTTCCAGGTAAATATTTCTTGCTAATCGGACAGAATTCAGGCCTGTAACATTATTACACCATATTTTATGCTCATTTATGGGCAACTTGATACAACTATTTACAATTTGCATGGGAGCAATGTTGGGCAACAGTAATAATAACGTTTTTGTAATACCTAGAGGTCAATATTTTAGGAATGTATTTTCCTAATAACCATAGTGCTTGTAAAATAAGATCTTGTTTAAAATAGTCCATAATAAAAAAATAATAAGTGGAGGAAACAAACAAACAAAGGACTGAGGAGTTATCTAATGTCATACAGTTAGTAAAAAGAAGATGAGAAATAACTTCTTGGACATTAAAATTTTCTTACCATTCTTTTTATTTAATGAATTGAAGAAAAGTCACTATTCAGAAGTTGATTTGGTTTTTTTGTTTGTTTGTTTGTTGTTTTTGTTTCTTTGTTTTATTTTGTTTTGCTTTATTTTGTTTGGTTGGTTGGGTGGGGTTTTTTTTTGTTTGTTTGTTTGTTTTATGATGGCCATGTCTCATTGGGGTTGCATTTCAGATTTTGGAGATCCTGATGAGCCCTGTGTTGAGGCATTGCCAGCATAAGGTTCTGGGAGCCATTAGGTAATTCAAGTTTCATGCGTGTTCAGATTTGGCTGGGCTAGAATTGCTTTTATTTCTTTCATTTAGTGTAAACGAGCTTGGTTTATTGCACATGATTATACAGAATGTGATGGCTGAGGTTAAGGTGATGACAGCTTTCTGTGCAATCCAGAGTAAAAGAGGAAGAGGAAAAAGAGAGAAAAAGAAGGCTTTGGATTCCTTTATTTTATTCTTTCTAGGATAAAAATATTAGCCATATATTAACAATCATTATAACAGTATCAGCAATTATCATAAAAAGGAGCTAAAAATTAGCACACTAAAAAGGCTATAATAGTCAAGGAAATCACACAGTTTTGGCATACAGCTTTAGTTACTCGTATTCAGTGTACAGGGAAAATGGATGAACTATGGGATCAAAACCTGTTGTAGTTAATTGATTGTGGGCATGTTTATCATGTTCATTAGAGCAAATTTGGCAAATTATTACTTAGTCTATTATTTAAGCCCACACAATTCAGACATTTGAGAAATTTGATGGCATAAGGTGCTGACATGAGAATGTGTTTTATAAAGAACATTTTAGAATTTCTGTATTTTTGAACACTATTTAACTCTGTCCTTTTGTTTTTAAATTATGAGAAGAACATGCAACAGACACAGAAACACTCAGAGGTGCAGTTTCCAGTTTTCTCAAAAAAATGATTACAACAAAGAAAAAAGAATAATTACCTGCAATGTTTACAAATGCTGTTGCATCCATGTCATGGTTTATTGACAAAATTTAGGCAAACATTGAAGCTACATGAATTTTTGCTTACAATAACAGAACAACAACCAGAAAAAAAAACCAAAAAACAAACCAATCAACCTCCCCCCCCGCAAAAAAAAAAAAAAAAACAAAAAACCAAAAAAACCAAAACACAAAAAATCCCACCCTAGTAGATGTTTTCCTATTTCAATGTGACTTTCTAAGATTGCTCGGGAAATCATTGCCCCTTACAGAGAGGCCTCAGTCTCCTTACCCACACTTTCCCTTTTTTACTTACAAAATACTTCATCTTACATAAGTACAGAAATTATTTCTATTTCAACTAACTTACACGAACTGAAAAGCCTCTCATTTACCTTTCAAATCTCCTGGATAATTGGTATCCCCAGATGCTTGCTTCTGGTTTTCCTGCAGTGACTCCTGAGGAAGAGGTTAGCAGCTTTCTTGAAGTATGTGGTTTTAGATACTTTTTTCTGACTCACAGTAATGAGTAAGACTAATTTAAGACAGATCAGACTATATTTTCCTGCTTTACTTAGGCAAACTGGATAGCTCCTTTCTTTTCTGTCTAAGAAGCTAAAAATATATGTGCCTGATTCCATAAAGCCTTGAACATGTGAATTGCATGTAACCTACACCATTCAATAATGTGTTTTCATATATAAAAACCCTGGGTAAAATTTCACAAAATCAAGAAACAACATGCTTTTCTGTGTGTGGAAAGGTATGCATCAAAAAACCTTCACAGACACATATGGAGAATGAAAAAGTCCATTGGCTTTCCCTGCAGTAGTTTTACTCAAATCTCTGGGACAGAAGTCTCTATAATTATGCTTATGGCCTATTATTATTAGAGCTGCAGCATGAAATCATGAAAGAGCTTCCAAAATTATTAGCAGTATAATTGTAATTGTATGTATTTGAATTTTAAATATGCTTATTGGTCTAAATCATGAGCTTTATTAGGGCAAGACTGGAACATTTAATTGTAGTAAAAGGAGGCAGTCCCTGTCACATTTGCAAAAAATTCCCTTAACCCAAGCAGACAGCAGCTGTTTCCACGGCGGCTGGACACAAACTTTTCTATGCCATCAATTCTTATGCCTGTAGGAGCTGATCACTGTTTGGTGATGCTCATCCCTCAGCCCCAAAATGCTATTGTGACAAATCTGTCACCAAAACTGAGAATAATAATAACAGCTTCAGTTCTGAAAACAATCACAGATTTTTCCTTTGGACTAAAATTCAAACTTCATCTATTAAAAGCCAAGTTCCAAAACAATGGTAGAGGGATCGTCATATTTTTACCAATAAAATTCTTCTTTATTTGCCTAAAGCATTTCAATGTAAAAAAAAAAAAGGTGTTTGGGATTCCTGTGAAAGGCGGATACATTAATATATAAAAGTGTGAATATTATGTAAATATTGGTACATAAGTGCTGGGGTTTTTTTAGTGATAGATATCTTACATCCATTTAGGTTAAAGTAAACCAGTAAAAAGCTTTATATCCTTGATATTTGTGCTTGATTGTGATAATATATCAGCATACCAGAGCTTGTCAAGGATACAAAAAGTTTCAAAACTCATTTTTAAAAGCTGGGGGAAAAAAAAATCCCAAACTATAAATAGAAAGGGAAGTACAATAAATGTTAGCTGAGGATTTTCTTTTTCCTTTGTCTACTATCATGAGTAAGCAGACTTTTTTTTTTTTTTCACTAGAAGTCCAGACTGTTTTCATATTTATCACTGCTGGAAGAGAAAGGACACTGCAGAAAAAAAGAAAAAATCCCAAACCACAGAAGAACATAAACAGAGTATCATAGAATGGGTAAGGCTGGAAGGGACATTGAAAGGGTTATCTGGTCCAACCTCTCTGCTCCAGCAGGGTCATCTTACAACACACAGCACAGAATTGCATCCAGACAGTTCTTGAGTTTCTCTGGTAAGGGAGACTCCACAATCTTTCTGCGCAATCTGTTCCTGTGCTTGGTCACCAAGTTCTTCCTCATATCCAGATGGGGTTTCTTGTGCATCTGTTTTTGTCTGTTGCCTCACTCTTGACACCCACTTTTTAGATCTTTATAGACATTGATGCTGTTCAGCCAGCTCTCAACCCACTCCTTGTCCACTAATCAAGCTCACACTTCCCAAGTTTTCCTATCAGGATATTGTGAGACACAGACCCAAAGAAAAATAAAAAAGACAAAGAACAATGCAGTCTTATAGCTAATAAGCAGCAATGTAATTTTGATTCTGAATTCACTGAGCTTGTATATGTCTTGCTTTACTCTGAAGGAATCTACTGAGAGCAATGCAATTACTTGTGTAAGTTGCTTTACCTCCTACCAAAAGAGTATTTTATTAAAGTTTTAATCTCTTCTTGCTGATGAACTAGACTACATACTATCATAATTAAGTATTTTAAAACCTGAAAATTGGTTGCTATCATGGAAAGGTGGACAGGAGAGTAAGAAGACAGGAAAGAAGGCATGAAGAGAAGGATCAATTAAGGCAGGTCACAATGAAAGAACAATCCTTCTGGAAAATAAATACAAGCAACTAAAGGCCAGTAAAGGCGTTTAGTTACCTACAGTGACCACCTTGTCATTTTCTCTTAGAGAAAGGAAATAATTTTTGTGATGATGCCAGTTCTAATAGGCATTTTATGTATGGACATAAAAGCACTAAGTGACATTCAACTCTTAATGTCCTGATGTAAATCTCAGTCTAAACTCCTAACCATCACAGTATTCTCTGTATATTGAAAACAAAACCAAACCAACAACAAAAGCCACCTCAAAAATGAAGCAACAACAAACCCATCAACCCTCTTCCAACAAAACAAAACAAAACAAAATAAAACAAAACAAAACAAAACCCAAAAACTTCACGGAGTTTGAGCTCAGAAATTCTTTATCAGTGTCAAAGTGAAGAGTAAATGTTTCTAAGGATAGCTTGAAAAAGTCAAGACAAGGGGCTGATTAATTATCAGATGGAGTCAAGATAGTCCATACTCATTCCACCTTACTTTAAGGGCTTTAATGAGTTGTTTAAGAATTTAGATATCTTCCTTTAGATTCCCTCAAAAGAGAAAAATATTCCCCTACTTCAGAAATTACTTAACTCTCATACCCACTCTCTCATATTCCTGTCTCTATTTCCTGACTGCAGGGCAAGCCTAACTAGATAGATTGAAAAGAAAAAATTGACTGTGTGGAAAACTCTGCCTTGTGATCAAGGGATATATAACACCTCTCACACCATGGTTTTGAGAGGCAGCAACATTCTTTCTTAGAAGAAAATAGAGCCCCTTGTAACAGAGCCAGGAAATCAGTTAACAAATTAATAATGTTTAATTCAACAATTTTTCCCCTAGCTTTCTGTCATTTACTAATATATTAAATTGCACTCTAGACTAAATTTATACACTGAGGGACAAGTCCTCAGATTGAGATAAGTTACTGTTGCAGAAAAATGTTAGTGTACTCATGGGGCTAAACAAGAAATAAAGAGAGAGCATATACCTAAATGATATCAGGGGAACTTTACTCAGAAACAAAAAACATTATTTATCTAAAGAAGAATCCTAAAAGAATTGTGTAGAGAGATGGAATATGTGGTAGATAGAGTAATAAAACTTTTATGAAATTATCCTTAAAGTCACTTATCCTTATTATTTCTGATTTTAACTTGAAGTTCTATGAGTAACAGCTAAGCACTTTTCACTATTTAACCTTTCACTCTGTTGGCTTTAATTAAGATCGTCCTTGTGGCAGACTCTTCAACTTGACAAATTTCAAAATACACCTTTTAAACACATTAACTTTTCTTGTAAGAGGACAGATTTTCCTGATATTATATATTTCATATCATGGTCAAGAATAATATTTATCTCTTAGTAAGATATTTGTATACAAGTTAAGTCAGGAAAATTGAAATGGTGTAGAGAAAATAATTAAGAAGAAATGGAAACAAAATATGTAGGTTTTTACTTGGTACTTATTATGATGCTAATCTTTTAATTGGCTCTGAAAATATCTTAGAGGTTGTACTACTTTTGACTAATGTTGGGGTAATTCAGGAAGAATGAGGATAATCTCTTTTTGCTAAGGCAGAACTGAAAAACTAAGAGAAAAAACACTAGCTTGCCCATGATACACGTCTGTAATGCAATTAATAAGTCAGTTTTCAGAACCAAGAACATCACAGTGATATTAGGCATCCCCTATCACAACATTCAAAATGACACAGTAAGTTACAAACACAAGGCAATTTTACCTATCACATAGCATTTCTTGTTATCTTAAGAAGCTTAATATATTCTGACAGTCTGTCATCAAGCAATCCACTTTCAAGATAGCTCTTCTGGCTTAAGCTTTCACAGCAGTGGAGTCCAATATAATGAACACTCACTGCACTAAAATCACTATTCTTCCTCTTAATATATTCCAGTGGTTACTATTGTGAAAAGTGGCTACACTTTTTCACTTTATTAAACCATAATTTAACCATGTTATTTAACCATAACATTACTGAATAATCTGCTTCATCACTCCTTTCTTTACATTGTGTTCACATCATAGAAAATCAGGATGTGTGTCAAAAACTTAGCTTTCATATATTCTTCATTGTGCTTCAAATTTAATGTAATTAAGAGCTAACTGGAGTGGGTTTGGCATGCTTTTATTTGTCTGTTTTTCACACTACAGTTCAAAAGCCTTCAGTTTCTGTCTTCTGCCTGCATGTGAGCTACAGTTTAAGCAATGTGTCTGGATTTACCTGCAGATTAAGTGACCTAAATTTTTCTTCCTACTTTTGGGCTGTGTCAAAATTCCCAGGACAGGTAAAATTGCATGCAAGACAGTAAAGGAAATCTGCACACCTACTCATCTCCCTGTAGGTACAGACATGGAGTCAGCTAATTACATTAGACCTTGCGTGGACAAGAAGTGCTATTTCAGGTAATTTATGATGTCTGGGACATCTTCAGGGACTTGCAGGTATGACTGAGGACCTATAGAAGACCTGTCTGTGGCTGATGGAAATCAGATGGGAATCTCTATATCACGTACAGCTGCCAGCCTATCCAATATGCACAATATGAGTGTAGTATGTGGCAGACTCCTTTCATTTGAATTGAGTCTTCTTTGAGCATAATGACAGTACCAATTTAGGGAAGTTAATATGTAGATAACTGCACCTTCAAACTGAAGCTTTTCTATTCAAGTTGTATTTTAAAATAAATTTTAATTTTTAAATTTTGTATTCAGATTATATTTTATATAATTAATTATATTAAAGTTAAATATTCCACATATTTGTTGCCTCATTTTAGTTCTTGAAGGCTTGCCTCTTCTTTTCTAGTAACATCCTTTCCTCCCTCAATTTGTTTTCCTAACTTTTTAACTTTTCCATAATTTTCCATAATTTTTCTTGCCTATAAATCTTCATTTGATCTCTTGTAGACTTTAATATAGTTTTTTTGGGTTTTTTTTGCTTTTTTTTAAATTGCAGAAATGTCTTGAAGAACAATTCCATTACAGTCACCCTCTATTTCATCCTTACTTATTTTATTTTTTTTTTTAATCTGTAGTCAAACATCCCGAAGTACTCTAGGAAATATATATATTGTTACTTTATCTGCACAATTAAATATTAGTTAGTTTAGCATGATAGGAAAAAGAACACATTTCATCCTTAAAAGAATTGCTTAGCAGCTCCAGACAGGCTCTACTTACTCATGCAGTGTGTTTCTGTCTTAAAATAACTGCTTTGGTTGTTGGTTTTTTTCCTGTCCATAAGCTAAAGGAAATTAAATTACGTGGCAAACCTTATGGGGTGGATAATAATATACTGAATTAGATTTTCATGTGACATATGAAGAGGTTTTGAATCTGTGAATCATCTATAGCTTTTCATAACAACATTTGCTCTGAGGCAATGCTACCAAGATGAAATCTAGATTTTGTGAAAGTTTGTTTCTGGATTTAATCTTAGGAACTCAGCTCTGATTCTGGCTGTTTTTTAGGTGGAACAGAAATCCAATCTCTTCATGGTAGAAGAGAACAGATGTGGACAATGCTGAAAGAAGCATCCAGACATGAACATGAGTGCGAAGGAGACTATCTGCAAAAATGTGCAGCAAGTGCTGCCCTTCATCAGAAAATACCCCTATTTCCACATAAAAATCTCCAAAGCTTATGAGTATTTTTTGAGACTATTCACTCAAGCATTTATTTTTTAATTTTGATTTAATTTTCAGGCATTCATCTAGAGGCAATAAAATTGACCAACTCTCAGTAAATACTGAATGTCATTTAGCTCAACCATTTGACAAATAGAAAAAATTGGAAAAGTACAGCTGCAGTATGAGGTGGCAATAAGAAAATCACAAAAAATATTCATTTTATTCATAATATCAAGCACATTTGATAGCTTTGTGTAAAGAAAATGGAATGTTATATCAAACACAAAAATTTTTCTTCAAAATGCATATTACTTATGATCAGAATCAAGAAATTATGGACTTATATACATTGGGAGTGACCTCTAGCCCATCTGGGAGGCCATCTAACCCACCTCTTCCTTCAGAATAAGCTGCCTTCAACACTGGGTAGCCACAAAGATCACACAGCAAGAGCTTATATGAGTTTTGTAAAACAAACCTGAAAACTTCTTTATAATAACAAATTACTTATAGAATTTAGCCCAAATGCCTTAGTAACATGACACAAACAGCACATACATCTATAAAGCTTAGCTTATAATGCTAATTAACATGATTTTTATGTTTGACTACAGGAATTTTAATGATGTGTAAGAATTAAGTGTATGTATAGCATACAGAACTGGAAAGGGTAAGTCCATCTCAACTTATATTCCAAGATTCTGCAAGCTTATTTCAAAGAGAAATAATGATTATGTTCATATAATTATTTGATGGAAATTAAGATAAAATTTTTTATGCCATGGTGATTTTCCCCATTTTCCCACCTTCATAGAAAAAAACCAACAAAAAAAACCACCAAACCAACAACAAAAAAAAACAACCACAGGATTTTTTTGGGTTTTTTGTTAGATTGTTTTTAGTTTAAAAATTAACTTTGAGTAGGACTCTACATTTTCCCCTATCCACAAAAAAAAAAAAAAGCAGAAAAATCCACAGCCTGCTACCAGCAACACAGAAAACAACAATTCTATTCAGATATATTTTAATTTTATGCAAAATTAATCTATGTATATTTGGCTGACTGAGTATCTATGAAGTTCATTTTTGGAAACAGTAAAATCCTTGATAAAATAGTGTCAAATTCTACTTCCTTGAATACAATGAGTCTTGGAGGTTCAGAATGAGATGAATGGGGCAATTCATACATCTCGGAGGCTTTATTCTGATGTTCTACTTGCCTCAGGCAAAAGACAGTTCATCGGTTTATGGTGTCTTCATGTGTTTGAGGTTATATTTCTTGAAACCATAGAGGATAGAAAAACAATATATATATATAAACTTAGGACCATGGAAAACAATTTTTAGGGAGTGATTAATTTCAGGATAATGGGAAACACACAGCTCTATTTACACAAGAATATACAGGCATGCTTCTAGGGGGTGTAAACTTAGAAATTGCTTTATAATTCTTCCAAAGAGTATTGAGGCATGACAAAAAAACACTGAGTTACACCCAATTTTCATAATAGTTTTTTGTTGTCAATCTATTTCAGCCTCTTTCAACCCATCTATTTCCTTTAATAACTCATTTTTTCTTTGATGTAAATGCTTATTTTTTAAGATCATAAAATGAGAAAAAGGAATAATCAAGTTGTGTAGAGAAAAAATATTGAAAAATTGAAAATGCTAGGCAAAAAGCATTTTGTTTTTAAGCACTAAGGTACAGACGCTGTCATTATGTGAGCATCTTCAACAAAATAGCCTGTGACTTGAAGGTAATATGCGATGAGTGTGATGCAGAGGTTGTTATGGTTTCAGGGGCTTCTGTGACTTTTACTGACTGTAAAATCCTGCAGCCAAATATGTTAGACCTGGAGGGATAATACAGCAAATTACATAGCTTCCCAATATAGTGCAAAAATGCATGTACCTTCGTATTAAATTAAACACATTTTCCACCTGTTAGAAGAAAGCTAATATTGCTGCCTTTATGCTTCCAAAAATTCAGAATAACTGTGCCAACATGAAAAAAAAAATCATTAATACCCACATATACATGGTTTTATACAGTGGCCACAGGGTTTGGAAAGTTACCTAACTACGACTATCATAAATGCTTTTGCTAAAGAAAATAAAAATATTTAAAAATCTGTTTTAGAGTAATATCTCCAAAGTTAGAGACCACATACATGATATTGATAGTCAGTGGGTGGGAGTTGGGTATGCTTTTGTGTCTCCCTTTTTTTTTCCTTACAGTTGTTCTAAGCAAATCAAAGTCAGTGGTAAGTTTCTTATTTGGTTCAGGGGTGTTTAGATCAGGCCATAAAGGCCTAATTTTCCTGCTGGTGACAGCAGTAAAATTTATCGATTTATGGCTTCAGGACAAGTTCCTAAAGTGCCTTCCCTCTCATAGCACGCACCATTTCCTTTTCAAACATTTATTTCCCACAAAACACAGTTCATATTTGTAGAGTTTGCCTGTAAACAAACTAGGCATTCCCTGTGAGTTTATCATCAATGTTACCACAGAGTTCTAGATTAATTTAGCATTTCGGTAGCTCTTCCTCCAATTTCCCAAGTAGATTATTATAGTGGACAAAATACTCTTCCCCACCCAACATTCCTCACCATACATGTTTGTCATAGACTCATGGCATTTTTAAATAGCTTTCTTTCTCTTAAATGTCTTGTATTACACCCTGCAGGTAAACTTAAAAGGAAAGCTAAAACATAAAATGAAGTAAGCACACAATTAAAACCTATGTTTAACACTGGGAAGTAATTGTTACAAGAAAGTAACTAATTGTTACTATAAAGTAACTTTAAAACAAAAGAAGTGTCCCTTTGACTCTTAAGTATTGACTGCATGTTCTCAAAATAACAACAACAAAAAAAAGAATTGTGTTTGAAATTATTCTGGACTCTGCCCTCTCTTTGACTTATTGTTCTGTATGAAATTACTTGATTATCTTATCATTCAGGGAAGAAAATACACAGTTCAATATAAATAAAAAATATTTTCTTCATGTGAGGGCATTACAAGGCATTATTATTCAAATTAATAAAACTGAGTGTGAGACTGAATGAAAATTCTAACAAAAATATTCTGAATTCTTGCTTAAATGTGCTTTTTATAAATAGGTGCTACTTTTGTGGTAAGGGGCAACCGTAGCAGTATTTTGTTTCTTGCTGCAAGGTCTATATTTATGAATTAAAACTGTACTTTTCAGGGCATTCAGCAGTTTAGAAAAATACTATTTATGATAATCTAAAAATATCTTATCTAGCAAACAAGAACATAAAATCTATGCACAGTAGTTAAAAAGTAATTACCATTAAGAAGTAAATAGATAATGGGAAATCAGAGGACCAATATTAAAGATGTCTCATGTCTGACTTGCACGTAATACTGTTTTTATATGACTGTCAGCTATATATTTTATATAACTTTACAACTGTAATAGTTGTAAAGAATAAATATTAATGTGTGAGTTACCCTTGCTAGAAGACCTCTCTCTCACAAACTTCAGATTTGGGCAGCCCTTTCCTTCCATTCAATTTTAAGTTGTTTCTTGAGTTACTTAAAAGAGATGTTAGAAAAGGATATTACAAGAATTGATTTGCTTATACTGTTATCATGGAGAACTAAACAATAGCAATAATTTGCAGTACTTGGACATGTCAGAAATGTGCTCTGTTCCCAGACCTGTCCTGAGAAGCAGAAGATGTCAGTCATATCAAAATTGTGATTTGGTCTTGAATTCAGCTGTTGCCTCCAGCCCAATGAGATATGAGATTTTTGCTTCGTCCTACCATTTGCTGCACATTTTAAATTGCAAAATCACAGAATATATAAGGTTACATGGGATCTCGTGACCTCATATACTCCAATTATTCTCTCCAAACATAGCACTGATGGTTAAATTCCACCTTGGCTTTACCATGAAAGCATAGCCAACAGTTTAAAAGTGACTATTACCATATGGTTGCTTAAAAATTGGGTATTTCTTCCAGTTTGGGGCTCCCTGGTGCAAGAAAGAAATTGACAAACTGGAGTAAGAAGATGGAGATCCACGAGATGGTGTAGTGGCTGGACTGGGCATGGCACTTGGTACCCTGGTCTAGTTGACAAGATGGTGATCTGTCAAAGGCTGGACACAGTGGTCTCAGAAGTCTTTTCTAATGATTTGATTCTGTGATTCTGTGATTACAGAGTATCACAAGGACAGGCTGAGTGCACAGGTTTTGTTCAGTTTAGAGAACAGATTGCTAAGGCATCAACTTAACATTGTCTTTCACTGTTGAATGTGTTTAGGAGACCTAACCCAGTTTTTCTGTGTGGCACAGCAAAATGATGAGAAGAATAAATGCAAGTTACATCAAGGAAAATTTCCTCTTGCTATTAAGAAAATGGCAGCATTACAAAAAAAAAGCAAACAAGGTGGTGAGTCACAAGGCCAACTTTCCCCTAGTGATTTGGAAATTCCTTGCTCAGAGATTTTCAGAGCTCTTCTGAATAATGCCTGGAGAAACTTAGTTGAAAATATGAGCTTTCCTTGACTTCACCATGTGGCTTATGATCGCTTCCAAATTAAGTTTTTCTATCATTTCATAATTTAATGTGTGAAAAAATATGAGGCGGAAAATGTAATCTTATCAAGTTCATCTATCTTCTATTCCAAAGATAGAAGGCACAAATTGTACATCCTACTGGGCTGATGACAGTGGTGGTATTCAGGAACAATTTACAGGTAGAAGACAACAACCATGCAAAGACTGTCTGAGTGCTTCTCAGTAGCAATTGCCCAGGATGACTGTAGTCAGTTTTATGACAAATCCCAATAGCCTGCCCTGAACAAAATAAAAAAGATTTATCAATAATCTACTTATTTCTTTATGTTCTGGATAATGTATCGTTTTCTTTATTTTCTCAATTACTCTGCGTATAGTCAGAAAATTTGAAGGAGGAAAAGTGACTAAGAAAATAGGAATTACAATAAATTATTTGCAGAATATATTTTTTTCTATACATGGAAATTTTGACAAGGGATCATGCACCAATAAAGTGAGGTTTGTTTGGATTTTTTCCCTTCTACTTTTCTGGCCTTGCCTTGATTGTCTTTCTGTTGCATTTTTCCATGCAGTGGTTATTCATTAGAGAAAACACTGTTCCTTTTAATTTTTTAAGAGCAAATCATAAGTCTGTTAGCACTTGTCTATGGAGCCATATGGGTTTCCATATGGCATTTCTTTTGATGACTGTGCCATATTCAATATCTTACTCATGTGAATGTCTGTTAAATCAAGTGTTTTATCTTTAATTTCCTGCACTGATGAGTAGATGATAACTCTGGGTGTATTAGCACATTTCTGCTTTATCTGTCAATCAATAGATTGGAGGATGGCCCTTTCACACATTTTTTAATTGGGTAGTTAACAGGTCTAAGAGAAGACGTAGCAATATGTAATGTCTTCTGTCATAAGTACTATGAAAATCTTCTCCTTAGTATTGTTCATTTTATTGCCATAAATAAACAAGTTCAAATTTTAAAAAACTAAATTGGAAAAGATACATACCATGTGAAAAGAACACTGAGGGACACTTTTGATTTCTGAGAGTGTGTATGCGACTCAGAAATGTCTCAACATGAGAAAGGTATTTGTTTAGAGTGCTATAAGCAGAAGGAATGAGTATTTTTTGATTAAATAAACATGAATTCCAACAAGGGATTAATAGAAAAATGGAGTCTGAAATACTTTTGAAGATGTAAACTTCATAATGTCAAGTATTGCAGTTCAGCAAAAACTCATTACTTATTTGATACAAGTAGATGCAGTTACGATTTCATATTGTGACATTCATCTAACAAACTAAGGAAATGAAGAAAACTTGCCATTTTGTATGTCTAGGTAAAATTAAAGGGTATAAAATAAATATGCATATGTAAATTAGATCTAGAAACATTGTCTTCTATTTTTAATGCCTATACCTTGTGTATTGAGTTGGGTTTTTTCCTAATTAAATAGTTTTGACTCCATTTTAAAAAGCATTTGGATGCATAAAGTACACTTTTCTTCTAAGAGTCCATTTAAGGAGTAGGATTCTTGCTTTGGAATGATTCTATATGTCTACATTTGCTTGCTAGGAAAAAAAATATAATTTTACAAAAGAAAAATGAATTATATTAGCAGTATTATGGTATCCAAATTTATGGTTATGATTGTAAAAATCATATTCCATTAGAATGGAAAAGAAGAAAAATATTTTCATCATTAGTATTTTCCTGAGATTCTGCAACAATTTAACATTCAAGTTAAGAATACTTATACTCAGCCTTTTGCCTTTTCATTCTGAAGATGTGCAAACTGTGTAGTGTTAGGCAGAAGCTGTTCATCAGCCATCTCTTCCTCTGAGGAGGAAACAGTTTCTTTGAGGGAGATTATTTCACAATTTGATTCAAAGCATAGAAGTTATGATGTATTTTTTTATTTAAACTTGCTTTCAGAGTCTGAATACAAAAATAAATCTGTCCAGTTATAGAAATACATTAATATTTTGTAAATATATTTCAAAATATTGCTTAAAATTTAATTTATCAGAAGATACTAGGAAGAAGGGAAAGATAATATTTTGTCCAATGGAAAAAGAACAAATAAATGGAAAAGAAGAAAGAGAGAGAAATGAAGTGATATTAAAATAAAAGTTTGGGAGAACATGGTTTGGAAATATTAGGCAAACCTCATGGATATGCACACTTTGTAAAGCTAACTTTTTCATGCATGAAGATTATTTACTGTGCATGTACATACTTGGTAAAATTTTGTTTATTAGCTTCAGCTTTGTATGCAGTGCATCATTTTACTGCCCAGTACTGCATTGATCCACACAGCAATACTGAATACCTATTTATGATGAAAGAAGGTTAAAGGCCTTCAAAAACTCTTTTGAACTTTAATATTTAATTAATTCCATAGCACGTACATCATACAATTTCTTTCATAGTTAAGTGGGTGGTTTTTTGTTTTTTTTCTGGTTTGGTTTTTTTTTTTCTCATTGTTTTCTCTTGTGTTTATGTGAAACATAGGAAAAAACTCTACAGTATTTTCTCCCGTAGGTATATATGTAAATATAATGCCATCTATATATAAACCTTCATAGTTTTCTATCAAAACCAAGAAGTTTTTGTCAAAATTTAACAGCTACATAAAAGGTCTACTGCAGTAAAAGACATTAGTGGAAGCTATAGTTTCAATCTCTTATCATGAAACTCATTACTAAATAAAAGCAAAACCACCAATATATCAATCAATTTTTAGGCAGCTCTGGAAAGCTTTATTCAAGGCTTTTGATTTTCACATTTTATTTTCTTTATCTGATTCTGCTCTTCACACAGTTTACTAAAATTGATTCAGTAAAATGCTAGTGCTTGTGTCCTGGTTAATATAGAAGCTCATACATATGAAAAAATGCACACACAAAAAAGGGTATGTCCAATGACTGTAATGATGAAAGAAGATGAAAAATCAGTCACTTTTAAAAAATAATCATTCATACATCCCTCTGCAGTACTAACCTATGCAGAAGATAATTATTATTGGCATTCTCTACACTGTAGTTATATGACCATACAATTTAGGAGTGATTATAATCTTTTAAAATTCTCAGTAGTACTTAAAAAGAGATATAATTCTGATATAGCTGTTAGTGAAAGGGAAAGAAGAGAGGAAAAAAACCCAACCAACAAAACAAAAACCAAAAAAAATGTATTGTTTATTCTATGGGGCTCAGCAAGCTCTTCATGTGATATTATGTTTTACTAGAATAATTAGATCAATCTGCAAAGTTATTTAAAAATATTTTAAATATAGGTCATTCAGATTAAGCAAAAAATTACATACCTTGTAACATTTATGTGTATATATTCACTTGAGTAATAATTTCTCTCTATTTCTTTCACAGTGAATTCTATTTAGCCTTTATGAGAAGGGAAGACCACAAAAGATGCTTGTGTTTTGTGCATACAAAATGTGTAAGCTCCTGAAATTCTTTACAGGACAAAAGACACACTGGAGCTCTCTTGCTTTCTTTTCCACACTGACTCTAATGTTTTGCAATTACTTAACCAGTGACAGTGTTCACTTATGCAAGACCTGGAGTCAGTTCTGTTTAAAAAGGGAAAAGAAAAAATAAAATAAAAAAGAAAAATAAACAAACAAAAAAACCTCCAAGCCTGTAAGGTATAGGAATAAGATCAGGTCCAAACAGTGAATTTTCTTTTGTTTAGTTTTTCTAATAAAAAGTTACCCTGTATCTCTTTTTGCTAGGAGGAAGGAGGGAAAATGGAGGTGGCTAAAGTTCATGAGTATGAGAGAGAAAGAGGTCCACTGGCACTATAGATTTACAAGCTTTTATTCAGCATTTTTTGGGAAAAGGGCTGTCCTTACTGCAGTGCTTGCAGCCTGAAATGCACTCCATCATTTCTCTCTGAAACTTTCGATAAGCCCAGGTGTGTGATGGCCTTCGGCTCTAAATCAGGCTCTGCACTTCTAACGTGACCTTCCCCTAGGCACCACAACTTCTCTTGCCTTCTTACACACAAATTGAGTCAAGGCACTTTGGACTTGTCTTCCTTACCTACTTTACCTATTTTACATTATATAGGACATCAAAGACTTTTCAATTTCTGATTTACTCATTCCCCAGCTCGAATTGTAATGGTAATGATGTGTTTATTCTCTAGATCTGAGCAATGAAAAGACTGAAATACAATAGAGGAATAAGTATTTAGTATTCCAGACATGGCAACTGAGAAAGGAACATACAAACTTCAGAAAATTATTTTGCTGCATTTATAATCTCATTCAAGGTACAAAATTAACTCTGATAAAATAGAAATAGCATGCTATTCTTTCCACAAGCTTCTTGATTGTTTTCAATGTTTACCGAACTTGTCTTATTATACTGAAATATTTTTAAGATTTAGAACCTGCACAGTCCTAGAGAAAGTAATGAGAAAGAAAATACACAGGGTTTACAGGCTGTTGCTTCCTTAGGATCCAAGAACTTTTAAAAATAAGCATTAAAAAAATTAAAACAAGTGATTAATGCCCACATCTAGTTGATTACAAGAACTCAGTTGAAGCCAAGCACCATGGAATGGTAACTGGGATTTTAAATTTGTATTTTTCAGTAGAAATTAATTTTCACAAACACTAATCATTAGAAACCCTCACTGCATCTATAAATACTCCAAACTTGCAGGATGAATGCATGTATAGAAAAGAAGTGTTTTTGAGATTATGACAATCCATTGCTAGATTCATATGATGATCTCCACCTGAGTTTGTAGGAAACATTCCGTGGGAAACACTGGTTCCTACCACTTTCATCTGGATTGACTTTCTGTACCTTAATTTGATGCTTGAAACAATTTGAAGTTTTATGTAACAAATGCTAGCAAGAAGATTTTCTCATAGAAACACTTATATCTCACTGAAATTTCAGTGGCTTTTGTCATTCTAAATTCAGGACAGAAGAGTTAATTAAAAGCCCAATAATAGATCCTCAAAAACATCAACTCATTTTGTTTCCAAATTCAGGATATGAGGAGACATGAAATCACTTAACCAAATACCTAAGCAAAGTACTGTTTTCATGGTTCTACACAGAAATCAAAATTAAATATTTTTTTTCTTCCTGACTGATTTTAATTGCAACCTATTGTGGGAGGTAAAAGAAAAAGGCTTCTGAGTCACTTAAAGTGGAATCACATTTCTTTCACAAACATATTTACTCACCAGGGTGAAAAATGACAAATCTTCTTTATATTCTGGTGGGTGGATTCTTAATCATGAGATCGAAAACTCAAAAAAAAAAAAAAGTTTGTTTATTCCACATAACAGCGGGAATTCTTTCTTCGGGACAGAGGAAGTTTGAGCTATTTTTTGTCCTTTCTCTCCTCCTACCCTTCTGAAAAAAAAGCATTCTCAGCTGACTGATTATTCAATCTTTCTCCTTTGTCAGAAATTGGAAAGTTAGTGATAAAATTTAGGACAAAAGGAGCAGGAAAATCTTTAGCTGACTAGTCTAGTATCTTCTTTATCACAAGACACTTCAAAAGGTCTTTGTTTTACCTGATGGCAGAGTAAGAACATTTATAAAATTTTACAGATATTGTTCTGTAGAAAAATGTCCAAAACAATGAGGCAGCAGCAGAATTAGCAGCAGCAACTGAGACAAGCCCAGGGGTGAGGGTTGCATCTGGCTGTACAGGGGGTTCACGAGCAGCTGCTCCCGCTGGGGCCCAGGAAATGGAGACAAGAGTCTGCCTGGACTACTCCAGCCCTCTGATAATTACACACTGCTTGCTGCCAGATTGACAGAGACGAGTCCTAGAATAATCTAAAGGATGGGTTGAAGGCACAAAAGGGCAGATAGTGAATTTCCTCATTCTTTAGTTGCAGGGAAAATGCTGAAAGGAACAGGAGAACCCACCTGATCAACATGTAGCTGAAAGATGGGTGCCATGAATGAAATTTTGGCTATTTTGACCATGGGGTGGTTTACACACAACAAGGCATGATGGAGACAGATGAGGCTCACTGTCTCCATCAAAAACAGGGGGAAAAGTGTTTTGCCTGTGAGTCAGCAGGGCTGATTGAGTGAGCTTCAAATTTGGTTTGAAGAAATAAGAGGGTAAGACCTCAACAGAGGGCTCAACAGAGTTGAGCCTAGTGGTGACATGCCAGATTTTTGAGCAAAATCTACAGCCCAGCTGAAGTGCACTGAGGCCAATGCACATGGTATGGATAACAAACAGGAGGAGCTTTTGACCATTGTGCAGAAGGAAAGCTGTGATGTAGTCACCTTCACAGAAACATGGTGGGCTGGGGGCAGCGGCTGGAAAGTGGCACAGCAGAAAAGGACCTGGGGGTGCTGGCTGACAACTGTCTGGTGCCCAGGGGACAAAGAAGACCAATGGCATCCTGTACTATATCAAGAACTGTGTGGCCAGCAGGGCCAGAGCTGTGACTTTCTTGCAGTACTTGGCACTGGTGAGGCTACACCTAAGTCCTGTGCTCAGTTCTGGGCCCCTCACTGCAACAAAGACATTGAAAAGCATGTTCAGAAAAAGACTACAAACCTGATGAAGGGTCTAGAGAGTAAGTCCTGTGAGGAGCAGCTGAGGAAGCTTGGGATGTTTAGCCCGGATGAAAGGAGGCTCAGGACAGACCTTTTTGCACTCTGAAAGAAGGTTGTAGCCAGATGGTGATCACCCTCTCCTCCCCTGCAGTGTCAGGATGAGAGGACATAGCCTCAAGCTTGTCAAGCGGGGCTCATGTTGAACATGAGGAAGAATTTCTTCATGGAAGGCATTGTTAAATATTAGAATGGCCGAGAATCTAGAATCAGAGTGCTGAAGAGGGTGGTGGAGTCACTGTTCCTGGAATTTCTCAAGAAACAACTGGATGTGGAACTTTGACTGATCACTAACTTGTCAAATAGGCCACAGATCTAAGTCTGGACTCTATCTCAGAGGTCTTTTCGAACTTAAATGATCCTGTGTGAACAACATTTATTGTCATTCTGTTAATTGCTGCATAAAGCTGTAGAGGTAGTGCAATACAAGGTTGGTTCCTAGTGCCTCCAAATACTGCCTGTTCTGTTTGGTTTAGGATTTTTTAGTGTAGTCCCTCTATTTCTCAGGGCAGATCAGAGCAAAGGTTTCTAACCGTTATCCTAATTTAAGATTATGATATCTCATTCCTTCTTAAATAGTTTGATTCCTGCAGTTTGAGTCCTGTTCTATAAACACTAATAATGAACCTATTAATTAAATATTAGACACTTCAGATTATACACATAGTCACATACATATTATAATGTGTGGGAAAGATGAGACAATTTTTCCATATCCTCATGTACAGCAAATGCTATAAGACCAAATATTAAAAGAATGTTGCATACATAATTTGTGTACATTACAAACATTAAACTATTATTTAGTTGTGCTTTCCTTATACTACGATTATATCCCAAATTCATATATGATAAAGACACAATGAGATTTATTAAAGATAAGTGATGTGTTTAATCCTGAGCAGATGCATTTTTATTTAAAAATAAATTAAACCAATAAATTTACTGTATGCACAGATGAGTCCAGTCTATGCACATAACAATAATTTGCTATTTAATTTTCCTGGGTTGGATTGCTTCATCTCTTGATCTGATGAGCCATTTCAGCTATCTTTCCTACCCCATATGCTTGACATTTTGTTCATTAGGATTGGCTTTCCTGATCGTCACAATACAAGATAAACTGTTATATGAAGAGGAAATGATGGTGTCACCTCTCCATAATTGAATCTGGAAGATGTATCTGCTGTTCTTTAAAATGACATATTCAGGAAGCCAAATAATCAACCTCAAGGGAAGAATGTTTTGTGCCTGAGAGATTCAGGTCGCCTAATACTTCACCAGCAGAAAATGTGAAGCTTTTGTCAAAAGAAGCTGGCTCACCTGATAAATAATCATGTCATATAGAAATATATGTTTTTTGCTTAAAATGCTTTAAAAATAAGGTTTAAGGTACTAATTCAGAGGGAATAGGACATAGAATGGTCTATTCATCACTCTCTGTTGTCTTGCAAAGGCTATATTCTAAGACTGAACTTCAAGTGCTCTTTTCTCTTATTTCTCCATTCCAAGAGATACAACCATTAAAAAAAAAAAAGATACCCGAAACTTGTGCTTAGAAAAAAAGTTCTTATATACAAAATACAGTGTTTGGTTTTTGGTTTTGGTTTTTGGGTTTTTTTGTTTTGTTTGTTTGTTGGCGTTTTTTTTTGTTTGTTTTTGTTTTGGGTTTTTTTTTTAATGAAAATAAAACATGCATTTATTTTAGCATGCATTTTTCTATACGGAAAGATCAAGGACATACAGAAAGGAATATTTCCATCCCAAATTCTCTAGCCTTGAAAACATCTGATGATGTTGCTGACTAAAATAACTGGTAAGAGATGTGTAACAAAGTCTTCACAGAATGAGAGAGAACAGTACTAACTTCTCCTAATTTCTATGTCAATACATGCAAAAACTCTAGTAGTTTGGTTTCTTTCAAAATCACATTACTGTTATGCAAGAATATGCTATTGTATTCTGAAATTATTTTTCTTTTCTTCATAGCAAATTTAAAACTTCAAACGCCTTAAGAATTTTTAATATTTCATGTTTTACAAAGTGTCTTTTCTATAGAATTTCAGTTTCAATATTACCTGTATAAACAAAGGAAATATGTGTGATTTGACACTGAAATATTTTTGGCAAAACAAAGCATGAAAAAAAATTCTTCATAATCTGTTTACAGATTAAAGCAGGAAGAGATTATTCTGAGTTTATGTTGCATCACTATTTTAAACGGAGATCTACAGAAAGCACCTCAGCCTTTTTGCTCTCTTATCTCTGGATGACAATCAGAGTTGCAAATCAGTCATTTGTGACTAAAGTTTCAACCTTTACTAATTGCTCATTTTGATATTGATATATAATACTGATACCTTCTTTATTTGATATTACAATGGACATACAATTTAATTTTTTGCACCCTACTTCCCTTTCTCATATCAACAAACTGGATAGGGTGCTAAATAAGTACATTGCTCAATCAAAACACTATAAAAATTTACCTGTGAACTATTTGGAGGGTATAGCTTTTGTTTCACATCTATAATCTCAGCTGGATTTCATATGCAGTCTCTTGCTCTCTCCCTCTTTCTCACCCCAGTACTTTTCACATAGCTTTTTTCCTATTTATTTTATCCCTTTTGTCATAAAGATACTGTCTTATTATTGTAATTAGCCTTTTTCTTAAAAAAAAATCTCAGTTTTCTCATCTTCAAATGGATGATTATTTTTCAGAAACTTCCTTGGAAAGAAATATGATTGGGATAAAAAATCCTAACTTAAATAACTGTACTTTTGAGCTGAAAACAAAGGAATCCTGTCTTGCAAGGGTATAGTCATAGACACTTAGATCCATAGATTAAGTCTATTCAAAGGCAAGAGTGGACATCTGATATGTCTCTAAGATAGAACTCTATGATATACAACTAATTTTGCCAGCAATTTCGTACATTTTAGAGGCTTCTCCTTTCTAGGTTATTTCTAGTGATCAGCTGGTGATCAGCTGGTGATCAAAGGAGTGAGAAAGTCCATTACAACATCACAGTCACAGAATCACAGAAAGGTTGAGGATGGAAGTCTGAATAGTCTTCTTGTTAAGCCCCCTTTCTCAATCAGGGCCACCTGCAGTTTCCCAGGACCATGTTTTCCAATATCTCCAATGATGTACATTCCGCAATCTCCATGGCAACCTGTCACTCTTGCAGTGAAAAAGTGTTTCCTGATGTTCAGACACAATGTCCTGTATTTCAGTTTTTTTCCTATTGCCCCTGATTCTGTGGATGGGTACCACTAAGTCTGGCTCTGTCTCCTTTGGATCCTCTCTTCACATATTTATGCCTGATAGTTATGTTCTCCAGGCTGAACAGGTCCAAATGTCTCAGCCTTTTCTCACAGGAGAGATGCTCATGTGCCTTTTCATCTTTGTGGCCCTTTGTTGGACTATTCAGTATTTGTATATCTCTGTCATTCTGAGGAGCCCAGAACTGAACAGAGGACTCAAATAGTGGCCTTATCAGTGCTGAGGAAAGGGAAGGATCACCTGCACAAAACTCCTGGCAAACTCTGTTGAATGCCCCCAGCATACTGTTGGACTTCTTTGAGGAAAGGGCTCCTTGATGACACCTGTTCAATCAGACACCCCTTGAATCAGACAATACTTTTTTTACAAAGTTGCTTTTCACCTGTGTGGCTCCTAGCTTATATATTTATGCCTGGGGATGTTCCTCCCATGAACAGGATTTTGCAGTTCTTGTTGAATTTCATGATATTTTTTCTTATCTGGGTTCTCTAGCTTGTTGAGGTCCCTCTGGATGGGAGCATGAATCTTTGGTGTATCAGCCCCTTTCAGTGGCTGATACAGTTTTGTATCAACAGAAAAACTTGCCAAAGTTTCCTTTCCCCATCGTCTGTATCAATTAATGGAGATCTTAATCAGGACTGAACCCAATACTGTTCCCTGGAGTACAGTTAGTCACTGGCCTCCCACTAGAGTTTGAGCCATTGATTGCCTCTGGGCTCAGGCATTCAGCTGTTTTAACTCACCCCACTACTCATCTAGCCCAGGCTCCAACAGCTTGTCTATGGGGATTTTATGTGAGACAGTGTCTTCAGCCTTATTGAAGCCCAGACAGACAGCCTTCATCACTCTCCCCTCAGCACCAAGCTAATTATTTCATCATATGGGTTTATGATGTACCCTTCGGTGAACCCCATGTGATTTTTCTGTACTTCTATGTCTGGAAGTGTTTTCCAGAACTAGGCCTGCATCATCTCTCCAGATTTATAGCAGGACTATTTTGAAGAAAAAAGCTAATGCTGCCATTTTGAATGACTACCAGTTAAAAGCCTCCTAATTTTGTCTCGGACTCTAACAGTGGTGTATTGATTTAAGAAATCCAAATGCTCTCTATACCAGTTTCTACGTCCGTGGCATGTAGCTAGATAACAATACATGCAGTTACACAGGGCTTCACTGTTTACTCAATTTACAACAAAAGTGAAAAGAAATCTTTCCTACAACATGAGCATTTCAATGCCATTCTGTTGAAGGCAAGTCACATAGAATGCAGCAGATTTTGAATTCACCATTTGCTTCTATATTCGATAACTTCATGTTCAATACTACTTCTGGCTCAAAATATGCAAAAGTCTTCTTAAATCAAATAATAAATTTTGAATATTTTAAATTTAAAACAAAATAGTATTAAAACATTTTTCATTCAATGTTTTTAACTAATGAACTTTAAAACATCAAAATGGAAGCATTTTTATTTCCCATAATACCTAACCATGGAGACAATGAATCATCTGAAAGGAGGAATGCTTTGCAGAGCTGTTTTCCTACAAAATTTAAAAGCTATTTCTAGTAGAATTATTTTAAGGCACAATTTGCAAGTTCTGCTGCATATTTTACACTTTTACTGTGTTTCATGACTAAAGACTTTAAAGATTGATGAAATATGTTGCCTATACCATGTTTCATTGTCACCTTCGTTATCTTCCCAGTCTTTTCTTGTAAAAGGGAGATAGTACATGATCTTAAATAAAAAGACATTTTTAATGACAATAAAGTGCAAAAAGTGAAAAAGATTCACTCTTTCCACAAGCAAAATTTTTTTTTTCCTAAATGTGTTTTATATGTGGAGAAAGGAGGAGAGAAGGAAATGTCTTCACCCACTTTTACTAGATCATAAAAGGGTCTGGAATAATGGCAAAATAAATTGCTTTGGCGTGTGTATTAAAAAGCTAGTCCTATGACTGTGAATGTGGCCTCTTATAAAGAATATTTTTCTGCACTGTCATAAAAAAGTATGATAGTTCATTAATATCCATTCACATCTTTGCATTCCTGATGCAGTTAACATAATGTGCTTGCAGAATTTTCAAAGAAGCAGGTCAAAGAGGATAGATATGCTAAATAAGCACTTTCTGAAGGGGACTTTATCATGTATTTGTTCCAAATGTTCCGGGTATTTTTTTTTTTTCCCTGAAAATTATTGACTATTTTTGGCAACAAGGTATCATAGGATATGTGCCAGTGCACTGATTAGTGTCACTGATCTTTAATCTTAAATTCTTAGGAATATCATGAAAAGCTGGAAGATGTGATGTATTAGGCTTTTTTAATTTCTATTAAATACAAACTCTGTGTACACTACATTTCTTCACAAATCAGAAGCCCAGTTTTCACTTTTTTTTAGTCTTACACAACCTAATTTGATGATATTTCTGTTTGAAGCATGGAATTTTTAACATCTTTTGCAGAACTTGTTGAAAATTTAAAAGAAAAAAAATCAGCCAAACAACAAAACCAATCAAATCAGAGACCATATATCATATAATATTTTTCCTAAACAAGAAGATATTAAATAAAGTCATTATTATGACATAATAATAAATAATACATGATGTGTCAAAAAAGTAAAACTAAGAAAACCCAAATACTGCTAGCTTGTTGAACATATGTATCGAGCTTATTAGACTTTAATGCTGAAACCTGCTGCAATGGGTTGACATTTTCTGGCTGGTAGATACCTCCCAAGCCACTCCCTCACTACTCTTCCAGAAGTGTACAGAAGAAGAAAATAAAATTGAAATGCTTGCATCAAGACAAAGATATTCCCTACCACTTACTGTCACAGATAAGAGACTCAGCTAAAAGATAAAAAACATTTAATGTACCATCTTTTAAAGTTCATTTTGGATAGTGGAAAAAACCCCAAACAAACAAAAGAAAAGAAAACAAAACAAAACAAATCTTCCACTCCTTTTCTAGGTTCAGTTTTATAATGGCAACAGTTATTTAAGAGATCACTCCAAACAGCATAAGAATTACTTTAGAAATAAAGTACTGCATCTCTGTTTTAGTTATATATAGTTATATATTTGCTTTTCTAAGTCATGGCTTTCTAGCATTATATATTTGCTTTTCTAAAACATTATTTCTTCACTTACTAGACAATAAATATTATCATTGCAGGAAATCTATTTTAAATCAGTATTTCATAGCTGGTATTCTTGGAAGAGTATAGGAAGGCTACCCAGTGGTAAAGGGATGGGGTGAGGAAGACAAAGGTGCAGCTGGAACTGAACTTGACAAGGGGCACAAAGAATAACAAGGGCTTCTACAGGTATTTCATCCAGAAAAGGCAGGTCAAAGAAAGTGTGCCCCCACTGATGAGCAAGGCTGACAAACTGGTAAGAACAGAAAAGGAAAAAGCTGAGGTACTCAACAAGGTTTTTGGTCTGTCTTCACTGGCAACCTCTCTTCCTGCATCTCTTGAGTGGATAGACTACAAGGACTGGGAGGAGCCAAGTCCCTAACTACATTAGAGAAAATCATGTAGTTGATTTTCTACATGACCACCTGAGGACCATATATAAGTATATATAACCAGACAAGACACATTCCAGAGTTCTGAATGAACTGGCTTATGTAGTTGCCGAGGCACTATCTGCGCTATTTGAAAAGTCATAGAAGACAGATGAAGTCCCAGGTGGAAGGGAAATATTGCACACTTTTTTGGAAATGGGTAGAAAGTGCAAGAACTTGGCACTTGGCCTCATACCAGTCCCAATACTGAACCCTGCAGAACACCCCTTGTACCTGGTCAGCAGCTGGATTTAACTCCATTTGCTACCACACTCTGGGCCTGGCCATCCAGCCTCTTTTTTACCCAGACGGGAATACTTCCATTCAATCCTTGGGCAGCCAGTATCCCCAGGAGAATGCTGTGGGAAATGGTGTCAAAAATTTTACTGAATACTAGATAAACAACAACCATAGCCTTTCCCTTATCACCTGTGGGGGTGGTCTTTTCATAGAAAGAGATCAGGTCTGTCAAACAAGACCTGCCCTTCTCAAGCCCATGTTGATTGGGCCTGTGTTATGATCCAATTAGGGAGAAGTGCCTCTGCTGGAATTAAGGTGAAAATGAGACCATATACCAAAGTGAATAATATGGATTTTATTTAAGCATATAAGTGAGGCAGAAATATAATGAAATAGAAAAGGGAAACAGCGAGAGAGACATCAAGCAGAAGATAGTGACCACCCTTAAATCCAGCAGTATCCAGTTGGTCCTTTTTCACCCCACCAGTGGTGGGGGTCCCAGAGCTGTTCTTTGCGGTGTACCGCCTTTATACAGTCCAAATTCCAGGTATCCACAGGGCATAGATGATGTTCCCACAATCTGAGGTGATATGTGTATGAGCAGTAGCTTTTGTTCCCACTTTGCTACAGTGAGAATTTTTGTCTAGATGCATTAACCACAGTGTGCTAACCAGACCTCACTTCCATCATGCTTGGAATTAGCATTTTCCTGTTGCAAATTCCTGCCTTTTGAGCTTATTTCAAATTCCCACTGTGGTGGTTTATTTTATGGCAAGTTCCTTCTGTGGCTTTGACAGTGTTTTGACACAGGTATCCGTGCTCTTTTAGCCTGATCTCCTGTTTGTCCTGTGATGGAACTACACCAATCTGCTCCATAGCCTTCTCCAGAACTGAAGTCAGACTGACACACCTGTAACTCCCCAGATCCTCCTTGCAGCCCTTCTTGTAAAATCCGCCTTGCAGGCAATGACAAAGGGCTGCCAAATGTAAATGTCAGTAGTAAGCGTAATTTCCTGCTGGAGTAATAACAAGTAGTACCCCCTTTCTGTAGTAGGAAATCACTCATTCCTCACCTCATCTACTTCCTAAGTGCCTACACCAAAGCAGGAACTACTAGGGACAAACTCTATATCCTTGTTAACAACCTGGGCTTACAATACATATTCAGACAGGGTGGAAATGAACAGTAAGAGTATTTATTCATCCACTTGGGGTCTGTGAAGAACACGCTCCCCACATTTCATATTTTGAGAAAAAAATTACTTTGTTTATTTCTGGTGTAATAAACTCTTAAAATCTTTTAACCTGGTTGCATCCTTAACGTTGATCTTCATGAAGTAATGCTTTTAAATTTAATTTTCCGGTTTAATTTAAACATTCTTGTAGTGTACAGATAATTTTAGCATATAAAAAGTTCATTTGTGTTTTAATAATCCATGTTATTTCTTGGCATCTCTGCAGCAAGATCATGCTGTGAGATCTTAATTCCAATATTATTATGAAAAACTTGTTTTGTTCACTTAAAAATCTCATTCAGTTTCTTTATAAATGTTTTTTGCTTTAATCTGTGAAAGATCCCCAGGCAGATTATATCAAATTGCTTTACTGTTCTCACTAACAAATGCAAATAACAACTAAAATGGCATACTATTTATTTATATTATTTCCTATGGAAAAACGTTTAACACCTTTAAAACAGAATCAAGGGGAAAAGGAATGAATAGAATGATGCTAGAAAAATATGCACACTAAATCTGCATTACACAAAGTTGAATAATATGAGCTTGTTTTTTGATGCATTTAAAAGAGTGTTCTGCCAAGTTTTCAGCTGAAGTAACTGTACTGAATTTGTGCACTGTTCAATGCATCAGATATTAAGAACAGTTTGCAGCACACAAAGAAATTGAAAAAAAAAGTAGTGTTCAGCACTCAAGAAAATATTCTGTCAATCAAATTTGTAGACTGACTTCTTATCAGAAACATACATATCATTCTACATGATCTTAAATTGTGCAAAATACTACCTTGCAACAAAAAATATAATAAAAAAAAACATTAAAAGGAAAAATTCTTCTAAGCAGTTACATCACTATAAGAAGTGATCTAAATTCACAAGGTCTAAATGTACAATCTTAAGTCAAAAACAAGTTAGGTATGCTGATTTTGGGTTCTTCACTGAAACATTTTAAAGCTCATGAAAGGATGTGATTTTACTTCCTAAATCATGCTTTAGGATGCAAGAAGCAATTTTTCATTAGTTGTATTGTACATGAAGTGTAATGTTTTTGTTATAATAACAAGAAATAAATAAAAGATAAAGTTGCAACCTTAGCATTCAATTTAAAAAAATAAAGGGCAGTATCTGAAAAAGCTGTTTTTTTACAGATGAAAAATCTGAAAGGAGTATTTGCCATTTTTATTAGTCAGACTCTATGTATGGAGATTTAATTTAATTTACTATTTGTATCTTGAGACCACCCAAGCTTGATCAGGGACTAACATGTCCTTGCCATAAGAATAGCATAATTAATTATAAGGAAGATAGTACTTATCAAAAATTTTACAGTTGAACAAAATGAATAAAACAACTAAAAATAGGCAAGGAAAAAAAAAGAACAAGATGAACAGCATATCTTGCCCTGGTAAGAGTTCTAAAGTATATTAGAATATGAATACTCAGTTTCACTGATCTTGAAACTGGAAATTTGAATTGGGATTAATCTCAATTGATAGCACCACTAGAAGAGATATTGAAAGTATTTAGGGATCTAAAAAACTAGCAAGACTCTGCTAATCAAGGTCTTGCTCATAATCAACAGAACAAGAGGGGTCATCAGCTTTGAGGGTTGATTCATGCCATCTCTGAATTTCTTTTTCCTGCCTTTTTTTTTCCTCATAAACCACATAATGAATCTGTGTGATTAGTTTTCTTTTTAAGGTTTTAACTTTTAAATAGCTATTGATAAAGGTAATATAATTTCCATTTGTTGATTAATTATCCTCTAACTGGCTAATTTACTGGTGCTCTCATTGAATTAGATCTATTTTAACCATAGCATTTCAAAACCATAGAAGATAGAAGAAATTGATCTCTGGAAGCCAATACAATCCACTTTGACTGTAATCTAAATTTTGTCCTGGTTTTTTTTTTTTTGTTTCCTATTGTATCTTGTATTTTTAGATTTTAGTAAGGGTGGGAGGGGGTGGTTCACTTTAACTGTAGTTTGTATGGAGTGCAGGTGTCTGGGTGTTTGTAGCAGGGGGCTGCAGAGGTGGCCTTTGTGAGAGATGCCTGGAGCTGTCCCATACCACACACAGCCAGCTCCAGGCAGCTCCAGCAAACCCACTGCAGGGTACAGCTGAGCCCCACAGCTCCTAGCCAAGGTGGTGGTCTCAGGATAAACACATTTGAGAAAGGAGAAAACACTGTTAGGCAGTGAGGGATGGGGAGAAATGTGTGAGAAAGAGCCTTGTGTACACCAAGAGCAGACAAGAAGGAGGAGAAAGTGCTCCAAAGACGGAAGCAGACATTCCTCTGCAGCCTCTGGAAAGGACCAAAGCAGAGCAGTTATTCCCCTGCAGACCATGGAGTATCGCGTGCTGGAGCAGCTGAACATTTTCTGAAGGACTGCTGCCTGTGAGCAGGATCCATATAGGAGCAAGAAAAATATATGAGGAGGAAGTAGCAGCAGACTGTTGCTGAACCCAGTCCCCATTCCCAAGCACTGCCCATGGGAAAGGAGGTGGAGGAGTTAGGAAAGTAGTGAAGCTAGGCCTGGAAAAGAGGTAGGGGAAAGGTGTTGTTTTACTTTTGTCGTTGTTTCTCACAGTCCTATAGTTTTAATTGGCAATAAATTTTCACCAAGTCAGTTTTTGTGATGACACTTCCATGTGAAGATGCAACCATGTGGAAGGCAAACTCCCTCTGTTTAACTAAACCCATGAGTTTTTAATATTTTCTTTTAATACTTTCTATTCAGTCAAGGATGTGGAGTGAGAGAACATCTGGGTAGGCATCAGGAATCCAGTCAATATTAAGCCAACACAATGTTAAAAGACAGAAAATAGGGACTAACAAAATATTTATTGTTCAATTTATTTTTCTTTCTTGCCTTTTTTTTTTCTTGAGTGTGTAACTTAAAGAAAGCAAGGGAGACAAATTAAATTGAGCAATTATAATAATTTGTTTGCTAACGTGAAAAATAGAAAAGAAATTACCTAGAAATGTATATGTACTGTGAACTTTCAAAGCTTCTGTTAAGGCACTGAGTCTAAATTAATTTAGTTGTAACCTTGGACAACCTTTGAGTTTTACTGCAAGTTTTCTCAACAGTTCACTCTTTGAAGCTATACTGTTATGTAAGTATGTTTGTAATGTTCTTTGAAATAAGTAACTTTTATAGACTCTCCTAGACAGAATGGAACACAATACTGCATAATGTTACATGGGTATATTTATTACAATGTACCCCTCAAAGTACAGAATGAGTATTGTATTCTCTGAGAAATACTTCAAGCTAATGCAAAGTTCAAACTAGGTTGTAATTTACAGGCTGGCAAGTTCATAAGTTTGCTTGCTGCAAGTGCCATACTGTTTAACTATGATATATCCTTAACAGTTATTTTCCTCCAAATGTCCAAGGATTTTCTAGATTTGTTTTTTATTTGTTCTCTGCTATTTAGGAGAATTAAGAGAAGAAAAAGCATAAAGAAGAAATTTACCTGGCTGCATTCCTAATCTCTGCATTTGCAAAAACAAGTGAATAAGAAAAATTATGTATATCACCAGTGCATATGAAATCTAAATATCATCTGCCTCAGTATTCTTCACAACATTTGGACTAACTAAATGTGATATCAAGGATTCAGCATGTGTGCAATTTAATTTAATAAGGGCCATACTGACTTAGATCTAAACTGTTTTTCTGAGAAATCTCAAAAAACACTTCCTCAGAAATATACATGACTAACTTCAGCACCATGTAAGCTCCTTGTTGGCAGTTACAGCATACAAATTTAGAAAAATACATTTCAAGAAGGGCAGTTGTTTTTATTTAGGTTCATAAATAGCTCAATTTGATGGATTGATCAAAGTGTTTTAAAATGTAAAATTTCCCTTAGAACTAAGTACAATGCAGAGATAAGAAAAATGTAAATTCAGTAATTTAAAGGTCAAACCCATTATATGGCAGCAATCTGAATGTCAAATCTACCTTTCCCTCAAGTTTTCCTATCTTTTTCTTCCTAATTGTGTTTGTCCAGTCTTTCATTTTGGCCTTTTTGTTTATTGCAATATGACTTCTCAATGGTTTGTTACTTTTCCATCTTCTATCACTTTTTTACACTAGTAGAAAGACAATAAGACCTCTCTTTTTCAGTTTATTATTCTTCCCCTTATGTTTTTCATTTCTTGCAGGAAAGAGAAGCACAGTATAAACAGAATACAGTCAAGTATTTCTTTGCCTTTCCTAGAGTCATAGGTATTTTTAATTTTTAGTCTCTGTTTTCATTAGTATATATATTAAGTATCTTCAGTCCTCATTTGCTCTTTTATGTGTTTCGTACTTTTCCTTATTTTTCAGTATACTTTCCCGTTGTTTCAGATTTTTTATTTTCCTTCATTTTTCTTGACTGAGAAAAGAAAAATTCCAAGTCCTGCAGGTGAGACAGACTAACTTGCACCAGTTGAGACTAGGCATGGATGTTGTTGTGATGTGAGTGAGACGTGAGTCAGCAATGCATCCTTTCGGTGGTAATATACAGAGGTATACTGCCTCTGTAAAAGAATTATATTACAGATCAAGCAAGTGTCTGAACATCAGGAAAGGCCTTTTTCACTGTGAGGTGGCTGAAAACAGCAGCTTGTGGGGTTTCCTTCCTTGCAATTATCGAAAAGACATCTGAACATGGTCCTGGGCACACACCCTGGGCACACACCCAGGAGCCACCCTACGTGGCTTTTCTTAAATAGGAAGTTAAACCTGGTGACCCTCCAGAAGTCCCTTCAAGCCTCAATAATTTTGTGGTTTTATGGTCTTAGTCTCAAAACCAGGGCACTAAGAACTTTTATAACTTTTCATGTGTAAAGCAGTGTAAATTGGGGGGGGAAAATAATTTGTAGTTGTTTGTGTTGATAGGAAGATATATTCGACTGGTTGAATCTGGATGGGTTGGAGATATATTGCTAGTCAGTTTAGAGACTTGTAGCCAGATAAAAAGGTTAGAATGTGAAGGATGTTAACGATCACCAAGGAACGCAGGTGTATTTTAGAAAGAATGCACTGAACTGTCTAATTGTGATTTTTTTTTACCTGAAACAATCAAGATTTCACTATCAGTGTGAGATTTACAAATAGCTGTGGGAGGATGGCTTGTAGGAGAATAGGGATAGTGCTGAAGGCAATCTCGCCCCTGAGGAGTTGCAGCTGTGCTAATTACCAACGAGTAGGAACAGCCCTGCCCTTAATAGGCCACAGCTGTGTCCAGTAAGGATGAGTGCTATAAAAGAGTGGGTTGGCTGATTGAGAGGAGAGCTGTAGTTTGTTGGTTGTGCTGTGAGGAGGAGAGGTCAGGTCAAGGGATAGGAAGGTGTCAGCCAGCCATGCAGAAGAAAGAGAAAAGGAGTCGGTGGTGTGAGGAGCTGCCTGTGGGAACTCGCAGAGAGAAGGTATGAAAGTTTTACAGTAAGATAATAAACTGGTGCCAAGCACTGATGCCAACAATTGGTGGCTGTAAGGGGATGAGTCCCAACAAATACCTTCTCTCCATCTCTGTATTTCTCAGGTTGGCTTTCAGTCAGTTATTCTTCATTTAAGAAATAATTTCCTCCCAGACCAAGAAAGGGTTGGATAAAGCCATATGTCTTTCTTTTAATCTGACTTTTCTTTCTGAGTGGAGATATTAAATGCAGTCCAAGCCAACATACACAGTGTGTTCAAATTAATGTCTGTAGAGTGTGGATAGTCAAGAGATGAGAAAACTGTGGGAAAATGAAGTTCAAAGCAATATCAAAGATTTGGTTGAATTTACGTTGGAAGTCATATGTTTACCATTGTATACAACATCGACCTGAGCGGAAACACTTCCCAGTTGTCTTGTTGAGGACATTGATTGTCTGCAAGTGCACTTTCTTTTTGAAAATGGCCTCTGAGAGCCTTTGGGAAGGAGCCTTTGGAAAGTAAACATATTGCACACTGCCTTGATAATGAAGGGACCAAAACTGTAAGACACAGGAAAAAATTAACACACTTTTCCCATAGTATGAACAAAAATCATGACAAAAAAATTAATATTTTCATTTTAACTTGACATGTTTCTTAAATAAGCTAGCAATCACAATATCAAATATTGCTGAGGGATCCACAAATGTGAAACCTGATGAGTGCCCTCTATTTATTGACAATATGACTCATCTCTCAATATCATTAACCTTTTTTCTCTGAACTCTGATCATTCTGAGTCCTAAGTATTAGCTTCAGTAGTAGAAGTATCTTAACTCATAACTTTGCCTTTAGTTAAGCAGTTTTTCAACTAAATGTTACTTAGCTTTCTCAGGATCTTCAGTGACAACTGAATTGTATCATGTTGATACCATGAAGAGAGTGGAATGATTATTTTAGTGTCTTGAAAAGTGGTACAACTTCCCTGTGTATGTCTCACCTCACTGAAAATATTTGCAATTTAAAAAAAAAAAATCAAATTGTGGAGCTTTTTTATTACATTCTCTTTTTTGAGAAAGGTAATTTGTATTTTTTACATGGTTACTGCTAACTTAGTATATTGCATTTAATAATTCCACATGTTTCAGGGGTGTTGGCAGTTTGAGACTGGGACAGCACACACCCCAACGTCCGTGTGGCAACAGTGAGTGTTTATTCCTTGAGCCCCTCTTTATAAAGGGCATTTGAAAAACCTGGTCGGGACAGCTCATTGGTTGATCTTTGACACTGCCCAGCTCCTGGACCAGTGAGGTGCCTGCAGCTTGGGATGGAACATAATTGGTTGAGGTTCCTGTCAGTCCACCCAGGGGCTGGTTTTATGGATCCGACTGAGTTTCTCATTTATAACTGAATTAATTGCCCAGTACAAGCCAGCTTGTACAGTAACATTAGTACACTTCTAAAGCATGGTCAGGTGACTATTTGAAGTCTTTATCTCTCTACTTGCCTTTGTAAAATGGAGGATACCTGCTGAATCATAAGGCAAAACAATTACATTTGTATTCTATCCTCTCCTTCCTAATATAAGCTCTCTTCCATTTCTCTGTGATCTCAGAAAGAATAAAAAAGATGAGTGAAGGAGTTCAGACAAATAGTTAAATTTACTGCTGAATAAAAAGTAAACCAAAAAAATCTTGTATTAAAATTGTCATGTGTTCTAACATTTTGTATAAACATCTCTTTAAACTGACTACTTTTTTGTTTTGGTTTTACTTGTTACTTTTTTATTCCAATTTATTCTAATTGGCCAGAGCCACACCATCCTGAAAATTGCCCTTGTCTACCATTATTTTCTTGGAAAGACAGGTGTTCTTACACAGTGTGCAGCAGAGCAAGAGACGCAATTCCGAGGAGAATTTAAAGTGACTAATTCCATGATACAAAAGGCAAAGGAGGAATTGCATCAAATGAAGTTTTGTTTGCAAGTTAGAGTGGAAATATAATAGAATACATAACTGCCAAAGGTACATAGTGAATTCACAAAGAAATGTATTACTTTATGAGAAAATTATAGGCATTTGTATTCTCAGCTAGTTATGGTGTTAATTGATATGATTTAACAAGAAATTTAAGTAGGTGCCATGGAAATTCTTTTTATTTCACATCTCTGTTCCTGTTCTTGTCATGTATTCTGTAAACTGTAAAGATATCCTTTCATGTAGCAGTTCAGACGGCACAAAAGGTTCAGAGTCTTGCTTTGCACATAATGGTCAAATATTTGTGAAAAATTTACTGATGTTTATTTTCTGGAATTAGGTGGAACTCGTAGAACTAAACCCTTGATAACATTCTGCATTTTTTCAAGCCAGTGTATTTTTAATAAAGATTTGAAATTTTTTCTTTGAACATTGTCTCCTTAATGTTTATTTAACTCCTCAATGGCATAATTCCTCATCCCTTTTTATCAGTATATCACACAGCCCTTCTTAGGTGTTCGTTGCCATTTACCAACTGTCCCTTGATTTGTCACTCCATTCTACTATGAAAAGAAAAACCCAAACTAAACCTTTGTGTCCCATGGTAAACTAGGGATAGCATAAAAGGGAGGGAGGACACATTTTAAAAGGTCATGAAAAGATATGCAAGAAGCATGTATGAAACCATACATTCAGAAGCATAAAGTTCTGATGCAAACTATACTTCCATGATACTCTTTAGACATTTAAAACAGACTAATATAGCTCTAAAATATTATATAAAAAGGGATAGTACATATAATATTTTCATAGAGGAAAATAAGAGTTTGAAAGTAAAATACAGAGGCACAAGGTCACCTGTAGAAATTTTACTTCCTCATATGTCATCTTGCAGCCTAGCTTTTTGGGACAAGTTCTGCAAGCCATATTGACAAAAAATCTGTTTCTGAATATCCTGGCCAGGAGCTGTTGTCATAAGCATTTCCAAATTACTGTATCTACAAAGCACTGAATTAATTGGGCATAATATATTTTTGGCATATGACTTCATAAAATGTAGCATAATGTCATGAAACCTACCAGCCTGAACTTCACTGTTTGCAGAGGTGACAGTCTCATGGGAATATTTTTCAGCTCTGAATGCATGCAATTTGCCTTGAAAGTAAACTGCTGGCTCTTAATAATGCAGCTTGCTCTCTATCCCTCTTTTCCAGTAGCCAAGCCTGATGAGCTGGAGTTTTGGTTTTTGGTTTTCTGGGGTTTTATTTTTAATTTTTTTATTTAGATCTCCTGTCCCTCACAACTTAATAAGAAAGAAGCAATTAAGAATGTCCAATCACAACTCTCAACACCCATGTAAAACATCTGGAAAGCAATCTGATTAAATAGCTGCAGTACTATCAATAATAGCTAGATTTCAAATACGAAAATATGCATATATACCTCTGTGCGTATATATTTATATTTCATATGTAGATATTTGTGTTCATGCAAATGTATTCTTTCTCCTCTTTCTGGATTTGCTGAAGTACTTAAGGCATAACAATTTTTATGAAGCAAATGACTGTTGACAATGATTAAAGAAAGAATCTAGTTTGTTTGAGAGCATAGTTTATAGTGCTAAGAATTGCCCTTTCAAGATGGTGATCTCAACATCAGCCCTGTAATTTGAAAACCAATTTTGCAACTGATGAGCTACTTTAGACAGTGACTCTATTACCACTGTACAGAATCAATGGTTTATTTAACTGAAGTAATAAATTTCACACTAGTTCTTCTGTAAAACTTCCTATTAAAAACATAATTCCTGAGACAGATATATATATATATATATAGGTGTTCAGCTCAAGAAAATTAATTTTTTCTCCAAATGGATTACCTAAATTAAGGACAAACTTTCATAAGTTCTTTTTTATTTAAATTATTATTTAACCTGATTTTTATTCCTTATATACAATTATATCAGAAAATTCATTTTGAGGAACATACTTCTTTTGAATAGTTCCACAAAATAATTATCAAAGAAAATTGTTTTATCATCCCAATTTGAAACGTCAAATATTGCATTTTAAGGCAGCAAAAATGCATCACTTAATAGTATCATTTCACATTATTTTCCATAGTAGGAAAAGTCCAATATTCCATACATCCTATTTTTTACCATTTTCTAACATTTAAGGACAAAATGTAAATAATTAATGTTTTAAGATTAGACAAATATTGAAGTAATGCCATTTTCTAAAGAACAGTTATTCTGTTTTCCTACTAAGTTGTATACTTTTCTTCTTCTAGACTATAGCAATGCCAACACTTGAAAACTGTCAAGGTGCATCATATTTTCTTTCATAGTTTGAATTGTAAGGAATAGGGCGTAACCAAACATGCCAAAATGATGACTTTTGCAATAATAGAATAAGGGAGGAAGAGGCACCAGCTCAAGAGTTTGCACAAGTAAACAATTTGTACAGCGTGTTATAGTCTAGATTAGTAATAGTCCTATTAGGTCCACTTGCTATTCATTGCCAAGGTTTTTATGTGTCTCTTAACAATTTTTTTTGGTTACACATTATAATAAACTATCTCAGAGGGCATGTACAGACATTTCAGTGAACAACAGATGAAAACAAAGGCTAATAAGAGAGTAATAAAGGCTGGATTCATTTTTCACAGCAAAGGTAAGTGTTGATGCCTTGATCCCATGTGGCACACCACCAATTCCCTCAATGGGAAATGGGTAGTTTGCCTGCAATTTACTTGGGAACAAGAAGCCAAAAGAAACCTATGTCTCAGAAATACTGTAAAGAAAATAATATAAAATTTAGAGTATTTAAAGACTGTGGGATTGTCAGGGCCAAAGAAAAAGAAGAGGTGTTGTAAACAAAGTACTTGATGATTTTAGCTGTATGAAAGCAGAAAATGTATATTAGAATTGTTACAAATCTAGAACGTGTAATCAATGTAGAAATTGTAGACTTACGTGAAATGTGTAAATACAGAATAATAGTCAGGTCTTATATTTTTCACAGTATCCACACTTTTTGTGAGGTGAATTACAGTTCTTCACAGTTATTAGAACTGCAGTGGTAATTATTGTTTTTTTCTATACCTGCAACATCCAAAAGTTACAGTATATCCCACTGGATGACAGAGTTGTTGGATTAGAAATTTTAACATCTTTTAAATTTTCTAATTTTAAAATTCTAAAGATCATCAAGACAAAACATTCTTTGTTAAGCTTGTAATATAAAAGAAACTCTTCAGGGAGCTTCCTACAGGCAGACTCGGCCATCATTTTTTTGTCCTGACAGCCACCTGGAACTAAGTTGAGATTGTTGAAACCTTTTTGTGGGTAAAACAACTTTTTCTATTATTTTGTTATCAATATTGCTGTTGTTATTGTGCTTTTCTTACCCCAGTGCTTTTAGGTTTCAGTAAATATTATCTCAACCCCTCTGCTTTTGTCTCTCTGTTATCAGAAAGGGTGGGAATGGCCTCTTTGGAATTTAATTTCCAGCTGGTATTAAAACCACCACAATGTGTAACTGCTAAAGGACTCAGGCATTTAAAAAGACAGAAAGTAGAGTGTCTGTTCCTTCTAAATTACAAACTTTTGTCACAGTTACAAACAGGCAGGGAGAGAGAAGAAATAGAATGAAACATTTGATGAAATGGTATGTTGGAATCAGGATGAACCATCCAACCTAATTTAGACCTACTTGTTTTAGACCTACTATTTATTTCAGACCTACTCTAAAAATTATACTGGTTCACTGAATATATATGCTCCCCATTATTTATTATTTAGAAACAAGGTTAGAGATTCAATCGTATACAGAATATTATGCATAACTTTGAAACCCTTTCCAATGGCTATATTCTCAAGTAATACCTGTAGGCACATTGTCATTATTACTAAGAAGACATTGAAATATGAGACATTTTCATTTTTAACTGTGGGCATCGAAAGGAAGGATACTTTCCAGCAAGCCAGTTGAGCCCAAATGAGGCTGAAGAGGAGGAAGCAGTGAATAATACAATGGACCAAATTACTGGCTGTTAGTGTGAGTAGATCAGGGAAGAAGGAAAATGTTTATAGTTGGGAAAGAGAAAAGCTCAGGTTTTCACATGCTAAGTCTTGACAATTAAAAGGGCAATCCAGGTAATGTATCATGAAATAGGGTATGAAAATTAAATCAAGGCTGAGGAGAGAGATTTGTGAGTCATCATGGTAGATGACATATAACTTAATATGGTGATAAGACAGAGAGAACTAAAAATGAAGATCTGAAGGGCAAAATCTTCATAAAAGAGAGACAAGTGGAAAATGGTAGCCAAATTTTGAAGGAGAAGCTGGAAAGGGTGGGGGGAAATACACAAGAAAACAGGGAAACAGAAGCTAATTAAGGTTTTCACTGCTTTGCTAAGATTCTTTTGTTGGCTAGTATATTTGAATGAAATCTGGTTTTAACAGCCTGGAATTCACAGGTTTACCAAGTTAATGAGTGTAATATTAACATAAATCTGGACAAGAAAAACTGTTGTCAGGAAAGGTTGTGTTGGCAGGATGGGAATGGACTGCTATTTCTCTCTAAAGATAATAAGTTTTTAAAACTTTTTTTTCTTGTTTTTTTTTGGTTTTAACATATGTAGCAATTGACTCATTGATATCTCATTTTTCTGCTGCCATGTGCTGACCAATGCTACATGGATTCAGTTTTGTTATGTGTTCTGCCAGATATTAAGTGGTTGCTCCTATTTTATGCACTTGTTGAGGTTTGAAAATGAATTGATAGCATGGAGATTAACTAGACTTGGCTGCCAAAGCACATATCATCAGATACATTTGATGTGTACATGACCTCTCTGCTTCACATTACTCATGGGGAAGATACAGTTGGCTGAAATTCCCACTGTGCCTGGCAATTGGACATTGCTGTCACCGTGGCAATCACTTTATCATTAACAGGCTAATGGTAGGGAGCCATTTAAGCATAAACAGGGTTTAACTGGGTGCAGCCCTCTGCCAAAATACTGCTGTGGCCTGTCTCATGCTGCACGGCATATCCGCCAAGGCCTGGGCTCTGTTCTGGTATGGTATTCAATCATTTGTCTTCATGTCTCTCTGCTATTCAGCTTTTTTATATCTTGCCCATTTACAATACAATGGACATTGTTTACAGCGGCCGTTTTATCCCTGAATAAGAAAAATAGAGCCTGACCTGAGGTACTACTACAACATAAAAATAAACCAGTAACAGTGTAGTGACTGTAGGATCCAGAGGAGGGCTACAAAGATGATCAGAGGGCTGGAGCACCTCTCCTCTGCAGTTAGGCTGAGAGAGTTTGGGTTGTTCAGCCTAAAGAAGGGAAGGCTCCAGGGAGACGTCATTGTGGCCTTTCAGTAGTTGAAGAGGGCCTCTAAGAAAGATGGGGACAAATTTTATTAGGGAATGTTGTGATAGATTATTATGTGATAGAATCTATTTAGATTAAGTATAAGGAGGTTTTTCTGTGATGGATTTTTTTAAATTTTATTTATTTATTTATTTATTTTTACAATGGGACTGGTATAACACTAGCACATATTTCCCAAAGAAGTGGTGGATTACCCATCCCTGGAAACTTTCAAGATCAGGTAGGATGTGCCTCTGAGCGATCTGATATAGTTAAAGTTGTCCCTGCTCATTGCAGGAGAAGGGGTTACTTGATGACCTTTAAAGGTCCTTTATAACCCAAACTAGTCTATAATCTTAAAGGAGAGTTTTCTTCAATGCTGGACTTCATGCAGGCATCTAATTTCACAGTGTAATTCAGTGTATTCTGCTCTGTCATTGGTTGTTTTCTTTATCCTTATTCCACTGCTGGATTGCCCAAAACATAAGGTCAAACATCTTAGAAAATGGCACATGAGGAGGTGGTTTTTTTCTTGTTAATACAATAATATTAGATTGCTCCCATTAAATTTTATTAGAGTTTTACCAAGGATACTGGTTTACTATTAATCACTGACTGAAGTTTAAACAGCCTCAAACCAAACTTGTATTTAAATAATATTTGTTACGGATTTGGAAATTTTCAAATCTGACAAGAAATAGAGGAGTGTGCACCTTCAAGTGCTGAAAGAGCTTCAGCAAACAAGGAAGAAAATAGTCAAGGTACAGTTTTTGATAAAGATAGCTTGGACTTTTGATATGACTGGGATCAATGCTCATAAAGGCCAAAATGACTTTTCAATTCCTGGAAGAGCCTTGAGGAACTCAGATTTACATTCTGCTAGTAAGGAGGTACTAAAAACTGAGTTGTCAGTGTTTATTGTTTGTCCTCCAATTCACTTACAAAGAGCTCTGAAAAAAGTGAAATTTAGAGTTCCATGAAACATTATAGTGATGCCCCCTTTAAATGTTCAAGTTATATGTGTAGAATTGTAAGTTTCTAGTATAATTAAAATAGTATAGAAATTTCTGCCTTTGTGGTTCCTCTTTTCTATCAACTGTACAGAAACTTGGATATTTCCATTCCTCACTTAGATATAATGGGATGAAACTGAACTGTAAGGGTATGTTTTTTGAATGTGATAGGTTAATTTTCTTTATTTTTAAACTCAATTTAGATTTTAGAGGAAAGCTTAGAGAGGTAGTAATGATTTCGCATATGTCTATATCTATATATTCTTTAAAGCAAAAAGATGTACTTTTCCTGTTAAAGGTTTGTAATGACATATTTCTGTCTTCTCTCATTACAGTTTTTAAGCTCTTATCTTATTAATTCTTAGCAGTTCCTTTGTTTTACTTATTGTTTTAATTATATTTCTACTTAAATCAGCATGAGAACTTAGACTAGCAAAGAATGTTCTTCAAAATCTCACCAACTAAAGTCACACCTAAATTTAAAGCTCTGTGAAAAAAACATTATTAAGAGAGCTTATGAAAAAAAAAAAAAGAAAAACCTTCTAAAAATTACTGCTGAGGAGACTTGTAAAGATCATGCTGAGTGATAGGTCAAAAAGCCCAACCCACTGACAACTGCTGGAGTCAGGAAATTCACTTATCCTGGTAGGCAGCTACTTCTCTTCACTTACCCCTTTTGACACTGTTCTTTTATGTCATTTGGACATATTCAGTAAGGTGACACAAGGGGCAGACTTTTCCTGTGCTCATCTGGATGCAGTGGAGGTGTGGGGACTTGTTAACTGCGTAATAGGCTACTTGCACTCAGCACCATCTACAGCAATATGCAGGGTGAGAAGGGAGTCATACTGCCCCAGGTAAATTCTGGTTACAATATTTTATTTCACTGGTAAGCCACTGCAAACACCTGATATCCAGCTGAATCCAGGTGAGAATCCATGTAAAGAATCACTAGCCTAAAGGCCAGCAATTCATGTTCAAATACCGACAAGAACTTGCCCATTGTAAGTTTTTAGATATAAAGAAAGAAGAGCAATCTAAGCTCTGAATACATCTGACTTTTTACTGTAGGCAGGGTAAAAATGAGCATATATATTCATGCAAGCATAATTGATATAGAACTTTGTAAGAAGACTAATCCAAGGTTAAGATAGAGACATCATGTATTCATGTCTCTCCTTTGAATTCAGTGGAGATAGTGAGATTAACTGTGTAATGTGCTAAAGAACTGAGACCTAATATAGTTATATAATTTAATAGCTCATAATCATTGACCTGAATATGCCTTCGGTAAGCCCATATTTTCGTGTTGCTACTGATTTTGTCCAAGTTCTCACAGTTGCCTATGTGGCTGCACAACTTCTCTATGTACTGGACCACAACCTGTTAAGAAATTGGGTCTGCTTTCATCTGTGTCACTACTTAAAAGTTTTACAAAAACCCCAAACAAACAAGGTGTAAAAAAAAAAAAAAAAACACCGAAAAACCAAAACAAAACCTTTCCTAAATAGGGTGATAGATGTTATAGAAGTGAGATTTGGAGGCAGATTTTGCAACTACAGACCTGGCAGTGTGTCATTTATTTTGTGATATGCATAAACAGCAGCACAGGACCTGGAAGGTGTATGTATCCTTCTCACATTATTTTAAAGCTCTATTATCAGTCCAACTGTATTCAACAATTACAGTGTTAATTGAACTTGAAGTGAACAAGCTCATCTACTGTTTCATTAAAGAATTAACTTTTCCAATTAAAACTTAGCTTTATTTAGTCCATTTATGTAGTCATCATCCTAAAGCAAATAGAAGAACAATTTTATCATCATTAGAGGTTTCTCAAGCATGATCATGATGAGTTTATACACTGTCAGAGTTACTGAAATAAAACTATTGTAACAAAATTAATGTGATAGACTTAAGGAAAAAAATCAGCAGTATTTGTATAATGAGATACTCAATAGTCAAGATACAAGTGTAGTCACTATAATGTTGATCTTGCAATAGTAATTGTCTAGAAAATTCAGGTGTATATATATATATATAAACTGAATTTTGTTACCACATACCTTGTGTGCCTTTGTGAAAAACACTGAGATCTGAGCTATTCTGCACTTATGCTGTTGGTAATTTAAGAGTAAAAATAGATAAACATTTTTTACTTATAATTTTAATAAAATCTGCACTTTTCCCAATTAAAGAGGAAATGACAGTGGTGCTAACTGTAGGTCTCTGAGTAATAAGCCACAAAATGCAAATTGCGGGTCACAGTTATTGCTTTAGGGTTATATAAAACTTGCAGGGCTCTAAGCTGTACAAAAAAAAGGGTTTACTCAGTGAAAGGTGCTTTATCTTATTTATTTATCTTTGGGACATATGAGAGCATGAAATTTAGCAGACAGTGATGTATTTTGGAGAATCCAGGTGGGAACAGTGATACTGAGCAGTTACAATAGAAATAGTCTATTCTGCAATCCTTAGCTATCTATCTTTATATTGCCCCATCACAATAACATCTGAATGCCACAGAACACTTAGCTGTATAATGCTCTTGTGAAGTGTTCAGTAGTCTCATTTTCAAGTTGGATGGAAACAAGAGAGGGAATTTTTTTTTGTTGTTTTAAATTACTTAGGCAAAATATGGCAGTTGGTTATATTGAATTTTTATCTCCTACGACTTGATTTTGTGATTTAACTAGATGTTCATTCTTTCTTATATGGTTATTTATAATTAAATATAAAACAAAGCATAAATGAGTTTTTGAAAGTGAAGCTGTTTTTTCACACTGTAGAAAGGTTAAATAAAGAATTTTTGAAGCAGGTTCAAAAGCTATACTATTGGATCTACTATATATCTGTGAAAAGTGGCTCTCAACTTCATTAATGTGTGTCACCCCCAAATCCCTTCTTTAGTTGCTTAATGTCTAACTTAGAAATAGAAATTGCAGCTGAATCTGAACAGGTAGAGTTTGGAAAAATCTCCCATTTTCCCTGTTTTTTGTTTTGTTTTGTTTTCTTTTTTCCATCTGAAAAACTTGGAAAATTCTTTCTTATTCTGAAAAATGTCTTTGTTTTTGCTAACACGTTCATATTTCTTTCAGATTTCCTCTCTGCTTCCATTTTTCATCCAGGTGTTCTGCATTTCCATACAAAGAAATTTTCAGCTTTTCTGACACCCTTTTTGAAGTTTCAATAAAATCTGAACATTTGAAAAGGTCTAGTATTTTCCCAGGGCGGCAATTCTTCCAGTTCCAGATCATGACATTAAAATTCACCTTTGTTTTGACAACTTGTTGTGGTTTGACCTCAGCCAGCAGCTAAAAATACTGGCACTCAGTGAATTTCCCTGAGTGGGATAGGGGAGGGAATTAGAGAAGTGAGAAAACTCATGGGCTGAGGTAAAAATCATCTTTGTTGCCCTGCACCGGATCTGCTCCAGGAGCTCCATGTCTCTCGTGTACTGAGGAGCCCAGAACTGGACACAATGCTCCAGATGTGGCTTCACATGGGCAGATAAAAGGGATGGGATTGCCTTCCTCGACCTGCTGGCAATGCTCTTTTTAATGTACCCACAGAAGACCTTTGTCCTTCTTGGCCCCCAGGGCACAATGCTGGTTCATAAACAGATTGTTGTCCACTGGGACCACCAGTCCTTCATCACAGAGCTATTTTAGAGCTTGTTGGTTCCCAGTTTGTACAGTTTGTACTGACAAACAAAGCTCTAATACAGAACAAAATACTAAGCCAGAACAAAGTAATGAAATGAGGATTATTTTCATTCTGGATATCTAAAGTTTAGGTATCTAAATCTGTACTATTGACCTAGACTTCATGTATCGTACTGAATAAACAGTAAGCACATCTGCCACATCAGCTGAGCTTGTATCCACCTAGTTTTGATTTTGACAGACTATGAGTTGTACCTTGAGAATATCTACTTTGTTTTAGTGAAAACAGATGATTTTTGGAAAGCAAACTCAGTATTTGGAGTCATACATTTAGGTGACTAAGACAAAGTGTTTTATGACATCCTGAATGTGAAGTTCACTCTGAGAATGGGTCAATGTCCTAGGATGAGTAGTTTTGTGGATATTAGTAATTCCTGTAGTGAACCGCTTTTCTCCTCTCTTTCCTCAATAAACCAAAACTAAATCCAGACAAATAAACAAACCAACAAAAACTAAAACAGAAAAAAAATCACAGAAGTATAATAAGTAATTAACACTGACAAACAAGTGAGAAATACTGTGTGCAATCTCACATAATGAAAAATCCACCAATGTTGTCACAGTTCAGTTACTAAGTCCCACATTGACTTAGCAGGGTTTAGAAATTTGGCTGATGCTCCTTAAACCTTAATGTTTGTATATTAGGTTTATTTTTCTTAGGCCAGGTCTCATAAGCCCTCAAAAAGAAACATAATACACCCAAGGATAGCTTTGCTATTACTTTTTGGGGGCATAAAATAAACAGGATGACTTTTGTTGCAGTGTTAGAAAAAAAAAAGGTTAATTAAAAGGCAAAATAACAAACAGAAAAACTCGAGCCAGGTACAGAGGTCTGCTCCTGGTATAAACACCTGTCAAAAGCACTTTAGTTCTTTTGTGCTCTTCTTTTCTACCTGATCGGCCAGGTGGGATTTTTGGCTTCTATCCAATTAGATGACCTCGAGTTTGTGGTGAAGTCCTATGAGGTGGTTTTTCACCTAATCATTGAGAGAAACTAATGGGCTTCTTTCCTTTTTTGGGGGACAAGGCTAGCTTTGCCACTCGTGTCATTAGGGGGGACACTCCTACATTTGTACACCATTTTTTCTCTTGCAACTTTCTATATATGATAGAAGCTCCTTGTTTTGCAGTCCTGTTACCACAAAATCAAAAGAGAGAAGAAAAAATCTTCAGATGTTATTCAGATCAGCTAAACTTTAAAGTAATTTTCTAGATGAGCCCTTTTCTCCTTCTACTGGCTACAGTAAAAGAGTTAAGGAAACTGCAGTCTCAGCTTATAGTGAGTCTCGTGTCCTTTATCATAGGTGTATAGAAGTTAGATTTTAGGTGAGCTAATAAACCCAGAGTCTTTCTCTGGCTACTGTAGTGCCATGTGTCCCTCCTTTAATAGAATTAATCTTATACTAAAATGGGAAATCTAAAATGGTTGTGACAAATCAGTCTCTTAACATGCCTTTTTCTTCTCACTGAATGCAAGGAAAGTGAATAACCTAAAGCACTCTTTATATAGAAAATTGCATGAAATTAATTGACCTTCTATTATGTCACTAAAACTATATAAGATAAATTGCCATATTGCACCTGACTGGAATGGAGTTAATTTTCCCCTCTTCACCATATAGTTCTGTGCCTTGTCCAGAAAGGTGTTGATAACACTCCAGTGATTTGGCTACTGCTGAGCAGAGCTGGCACAGCATCAGGGCTCTCTCCAGCCTAGGACTGTTAGAATGAGAGTGAGAAAAAGGCTGGGGCAGGGGCACAGTGAGGACATCTGAAGAATCATGTTTCCTGGGCTGTTGGGGTCCACTCTGGCTAGCTACAGACCCTTGCCCACACGACAGTTCATAGACGAAGGTAAAATATTGAGAAGCACTCTCCTCCACGTGGGAAACATTGTCCTTTATTCCAAGACACACATGAGGTGGACAAACCCATGGGAGAAAAGAGGGCATACCTGGTGGCAGGGAGCTTTTATACCCCAGGATGGGGAGAGAGGGAGAGGTCCACAGCCAATGGGACACCAGTGAGGAGTGGTGAGGGGAAGGGTAACCCAGGGGAGAGACCACCAGGGGGTACCGGGATAGGTGAGGGGAAGACCATGTGATGGGGAAATGGGGTAACAAACCACATAATGTAAGATAAGCTATACAGTGCAATATAAAACTATTCTGTGCAAATTCCCAATCACCCAGTGCAAGAGAACAATTAAACTGGTGCACCACAACACACATCTAATCCAAACTGACCAAAGAGACGCTGGATGACATAATGCTCAGCAACAAGGAAAACAGTGGAACAATGTCTTGTTACTAAGACATTTGTCTTTTGAACTAACCTCTGTGTTTACTGAGGTCCTGGTCCCTGCCACTTCTTGGGCTGTTCAGCCACTGATGGGATGCTCCCACAAGTGGCATGAGGAAAGTAGAGATTTTTTTTTCCCTTGCTCAATATGAAGGTTTTGCTTTTCTTTATTAAACTGTCTTTATCTCAACCTATTAATTTTTCATCTTATTTTGGAGAAAATTTCCCCCAAGGAATATGAGTGACAGAGAAGCTTGGTAGGTAACTAGTGAGGAACCAAGGTCAACGCTCCACAACTGCCACCCAAAATATTTTTCTAGCTCCCTTTAAAATGAATTTAAATCTCTTTACTGCCTTCAGTAATTGTCAGGTTTGCATCAAAGTATTTAAATATTATTCATTGTGATGCTTGTTCATTGCTGACTGCAGATGCAATTGCACCTGCATTTAACGTGCAGCAGCACACTGTGCTTGTGCTTTACCTAATCGCTAAAACACTTGTAGCAGTTACCATGTAACTGCAAATGAAGAAGGTTATTATAATCTGCTGTCATTATTCTCTGATAGCCACTGTAAACCACATAAAAATAAAAGTCACATTACTGAAACTTTTATCATCAGCATTGCTAGCTAAAGGGGAAAAGTGATGAATTCACTGTTTATGTGGTAAGAGACTGAAAAGATACAGCAAAAGTAGTATTATTAACAACAAAGACAGCAACAGGTGATGTTTTTGTTAGAAAGTTGAATTAGCGCTGGCAGGAATATATATAGTATGGGAATATGTTGTCCAGTAACATTTTCAATCACTTTATCTTATTTTTAGATATATCAGAAAGCTTAGTAATGCAAACTACTGTAATAATGGAATGAACTAAAGTAGAATGCTTTCATCATAAGTTTTAATTAAAATCAGTGAAAATATTTTTTAGATGTGAAATAAAGTCTTCCTTCCTTCCTTCCTTCCTTCCTTCCTTCCTTCCTTCCTTCCTTCCTTCCTTCCTTCCTTCCTTCCTTCCTTCCTTCCTTCCTTCCTTCCTTCCTTCCTTCCTTCCTTCCTTCCTTCCTTCCGACACTTCCGACACTTCCGACACTTCCGACACTTCCGACACTTCCGACACTTCCGACACTTCCTTCAGACCCTTCCTTCCTTCTCTCTTAGTTTTACATTGTTCTGTGCTATATACTTCAGCTTGGAACATAAGTAAAATGAAAACACTGTCAAGAGATATTAAAAAGTACAAAAGAATATTTCTGGCTTTCCTACACATACAGAAACACTTTGGATAATTTGAATAAGTTTCAAATAAGCAGCCATATTTTTGGGTCCTCATTAGAGCTTGGTGAATAATTTATAACAAATAATTTAGTTGATGAATTTTAACTCTCTTCAGCTCACAAATTGTCCATGAACAGATTGTGATTTTCCTAAATTAGCTCATTATTCACAATCATCCAGTGAATAATTCCTGTGACTAATTCTCTGTAGCTAGTTTGTGGCCAGTTGCTGTAAGCAGTTAACTTTCAAGCTGTTTTGGTCTGACATATAAATCCTTTAGAATATATCTGTTTAACCAAAAAGTTTGAAATCAAAGCATCAGGAATAATCATAATAAAAAAAAAATAATAATAGCAATAATAATGAAATCCTGTAAGATACATGCACTTTCCACCCTGCTTTAGTTTTGTGTACATCACTGTAATATTTAAGAGATGTTCTGGAAAATATAATTAATTTTCTTATACATCCAAAGGGGGACCAATCCTCATATAGTCAAAAGATCTTGAGAGGTTTCTGAAAATTTTCATTCCTTGTCTGCCTTTAATTCAGTGTTTTCCCATTCAATATAAGTGGGCTACATCAGAAACAATCATCATAACATTTAAAAGAAAAGTGATTATATGAGGAGAAATGATGAAAAACTAAGATTTTTTTTTTTTAATGAATCAGCTTTTCTCTTTATTTGCAAGGAATGTTCAAGGTGTATCCTCTAAACATAGGCATAAGCAAGCAAGAGGGAGTAGTTCAACACAAGAGGACTCCAAGCAAATAATCCATCAAAATCCCTCTTTCTTAGCTTCTTTCAGGAATGTTGATTGTTTTGATTCATCCTTACTGCATTTTGTATTCATTTTTTTCTCCAAGACACCAAGAAAAATTATACATTTTTCAGATACTAGAACCTTAGCTTGCTATGTGCTTACCCTGGAGAAATGGCAGAGTTTGGAAGATTGGGGTTTTATTCAAGTCTCTGTCCCTGTTCTCTGGATCTCAAATTGTTTGGGATGTTGCATTACATGGAAAAGTTGAATTAATGAAAACTTCTTAAATAAGTTAGCTGTTTGGAAATTACTGCACCCTGCAGCAGAATCCACAGCTCTATTCAGATTTTTCCTAGGTTTTATTCCTTCGATCTACTGGGCTTTTTTTTTTGTCTAACAATTGCAAAATCATCTTTGGTTGTAAGTGATATTTTGCATACAACAGTCTCTCCAACCATTGCGATATTTAACATAGAATCACCTAAGTATGCCAAACTGTATGTATAAAAAGGTACATATCAATTTGCACATATTTATTTTCACATTCAACAAGTTCATGATGAACATTAGTTCATAGTCTGTATCCACCATCTTCAGAAAACTCAGGCAGTGGTGCAACTTTCACTGTCATTTCCTATTACCTCCAAGTGCTTGTTTTCTTTTCCTTGAAGAACCTCTATGATGTTTTCAGTACCTAATATTACTTCTATTAAAAGGTATGTTTTAGCATATGTTATCAATTGGAAATTTTCATTAAGTTGTTGCACAAAGCTCTCATGAAGTCCTTTATCCAAAAAAAAAAGCTTTTTTTTTTAGTTTTTATTTTTCAGAAAAGCACCAGCAATTCTAGGAAAACCTGAAACATTAAATAAATAAATAAATAAATAAATACAATTAGTCGTTAACAAGTCCTATACAATAATAACATTAGGATGAATTTTCCAGAAATCATGCTAAGCTAATTTTCTTGGAATAAATTATCTAAATTTCATGTTTCATGTTGAATATTTGTATTTCATTATTATTAGTTTTCTTATCTATATTTCTATGAGACATGTCCCTTAGGGTACTAAGCTGAAAATAATGTCTAAAATCTTTTTTTTAATGAGAATTCTGGTGTGGGATCCTGAATTGCAATAGTGTGAATGGTGAAGATGCAGATTTCTGTATATGTTATGTTCAAAACTGTGTTCCCCTAAAGAATAGAAATTTCATTTAGTTGTGAATAAATATATGGTGAGGGTCCTAAATCCTCAAAGCTTCAAGGACAGTGCATTAAGTTTGGGGGGTGGGGGAGAAAAAAGAAAAGATACAAGCCAATAGAGTCTTGGTGGGAGCAATGCATGTATATCCACTTAGAAATATGAGCCTATGGAGTCCCTCTATAAAGCTTCTTTATACAGAACTATTTCTTTAGCCTGAGAAAGGGCATATATATTTTTAAAACATGTACTGAAGGGATGACAGGAAGTCAACGAGTTTTTAAGTAGTATACTTAAATAAGAATTTACATTCCCTGAAGTCAACAAATATTTCAAATAATGAATGAGTGCATATTCCACTCTTGTCTTATTGTAAAAAGGGGAAAACAGGACCATGAAGAAAAATTAGTTGTCAGGTTAGTTTCCCAGGGCATGGAAATCAATGATTTGTTTTGTGCTTTTGCCTTGAATCTTTTAACAGAAGGACTTGCTTTCTGCCTGTGAATTGGAGTTAGATGGTATTATTGACATATCCACAGGAAAGCTGTAGTTTAAAAAATGTATAGTACTTGGAAATTAGTTTATTTGGGGGAGCTTTTGAATGTCAAGCACATTTGAGACAGTTTGCTCATTTTAAGCTGCAGAATTTCAAAACATGAAAATCTGGGAATAGGCATAAATTTGGAGGATTGGTTGGTTTGTTGGTTTAGGGATTTGAGATTTTTTTGCAAAAGGCACAACGGATCTGGGGTGTTGTTTTTTTTTGTTTTTGTTTTTGTTTTTGTTTTTTTTTCTTTATTAAATTACTATTCCAAATAGTATTTAGGACAGGTAGTAAGCACACCTGTCCTCAGAAACTCTGGAAAGTAAAAAACTTACCTTGCCTTTACCTTTCCTGCAGAGGATACACAGATTGACCTGTACGTGCAAGGTCAAGAGGTACTTGTGTGAACCACTCCTCCTCCTCTGAATCTTCTTGAGGGAACAATAGCAGCATTATAAGAACAATATACAGGTGAAGTACCATGGTAGAGCAAATATCTGTATAACAGCAAAGAGTTTCCTTTCCTTCTCTGATTTTCTTCCATGTAACTCTGATGAGAAGATTTGGTCATGTGGTCATTTTAATGAATTTCTATAGAAATGCTTATAGACAGGCTAAGTTAATGAGTAAGAAATAATAAAATTTCCATCTAAGATGGTAGTATTTCTTCTGTGACGTACTAAGTATGTTGATAACCTTAAGAATCTCATAAATTTCACTTTATGTGTCTGTGTAGAAATGTTTGCCTCTGTTTTCTTTTTTATTGGACAAATCAACTTTATCTTGAAAAAAGAAACTTTTAATTTTTGCTTTCAGCAAAGTATTCCACAGAGATGAACGCAAATAAAGAAAATGTTCATGAAACATTGAGATATTTAAGCTGATTATATTTTTAGCTGTTTGAAGCTGATTGAAGTTGTTTGAAGGATTTGATAGTTCTGTGATTTATCTATATTCTTTCCTCTGTTTTACCACAGAGTAAATGATAATAAATGATACACAAAATTTGTTAACTCACTTATCAATAGACTTAATTTCTACTGTTGAAATGCTTCAAATTTCTACAGTGCTGTACAATCAAAAAACCACAAATGAAAAATAAAGCCCAGACAAAAAGGAAAAAAAACCCCACACTAGTGTTTGCAGATTATGATTTCTATTTCACTGAATAAGTGAAAGAAATTAATAAAAAAAGGTTTGGTGAATTGTTATTTTGTTTTGTCACCATTCAAACATGCCAGATTTGTAAGCAGGTTAAACAGTTCCAAATTAAGTGCTAATTCTATTTTACTGAACTAATCATTAGAGGTTTAGAAACATTTGGAGGTTTGCGTATGATTTTAGATTATGGTGCTGAAACTAATGACACCAAACTTTCAGACTGGATTGTTTTTTACCAAGGACAAAAAGTCTGAAACTCATTATATATATATATATATATATATATATATATATATACTTTTTTTTTTTCCCCAAAGAAGCGAGGAAACAGCAAAGGCATTTCATTGTGCCTGAATAAAACATTTCAGAAGAAAATCTTCTGATAATATCTACATTAATATTCTTAATATTCTGTAATAGATATACTTCATGTAACCCCTTCTCTTTCTATGATAACGAATCTTAATTCCGTATAACCTCCTATTCTACCACACTTATCTATCTTGTTCTTCTCCAGTGGGTAGTAATTTTTACTAATGACCATCAGTTTCTGAGTAAGAACATAATTCATTTTGCATAGGACACTGAAGAACTATCAAATTGTAATGATTTTCAGTCACTGTGGATCTGGGCCAGATTCAAGCTTAGCGACTCAGTGATGAAAGCCCCTGACTACTATTATCAATTCCCTGAACTGTTCAGTGCCCATTAAATAAATGCACAATATATTTGTCATTTGGGCTCCCATCTTCTCATTCTAATTCTCCATGTCAGAAGCTGTTGGTCTAAAAATAAAAATGCATTTGCATCCATCAGGTAATTTTTCCTTTAGCTGCAATATTACTTTAATATGTCCACAGTTATGGTCACTTAACTTTTCCACTGAAAATGAGTGGTTGGAGGATTCTTATCTTCACTACTTGGTTCTAAATTCCAAATGGTTTCTAGGTGTGATATTCATTCCATGAGAAAACATATTACAAAAATAAAAGAGAAAAACTAACAAAATAATATTTTTTTTACGTGTTCTAGTAAGAGTGATAGCAATAACAGTCCAAAATAATTACAGTCAAGAGATTATCTGATATTTCTTTTCATAGAATTATAGATTATCCTGAGTTGGAAAGAACCCACAAAGTAGTCCAAGGAGTTCTTGAGTGTCAACAACCTTTTGTGAGCTCTGTAAATAAAAAAATATATCTTAGCTGTTTTATGGTGCAATGGCAAACAGAAGTTCTTAGCACATGCATTGTTTGGGTTTAAGTTTAAATAAATTAAAATCTTAATTATTTAGGCCATTGTTTAATGACCATATGACTATAATATAATTATCTAGTTATTTTTACATATAAACTGAAACTCTTATTACAGAACCTGAAATTAAGTTATAAGGTAATTGTTTTTGAACTACTTCATTACTTACTGCTAAGTAATTTGCAAAATATGTAATTACGGTGGGCCATATTTTCCTATGTCTTGTGTTCTTCACAATGTAGAAGCGTGCCACAAAAGTGACTCAGAACACCTGAAACAGGCTAAAAATATATCAGCAGTATTAGTATTAAAGGACCATGAAGAGAATCCACAGTACTTTCACTGATAAGCAACAGCAGTCATTGCTATTGGAAAGATGGGAGGAGCTAGCTAGGAAGTATTTTGTACCATATGCCTGCTTCACAACCCACTGAAGAAGTGTCAGAAGAACACTGCAAGTTAATATTGCCTGAGACAGTGATAACTTACAATACACTGACAACACAGATTGCAGATGGCCAAATTACCACTACAAACACCTTCTGGCACCTGACAGCTCACCAGATGCTGGTGGGTGTCATTTGCTACTTAATCATGTACCTGAGGAGAGATTATAGAGATCCTATCCAAGATCCTGTGGTATCCATGTTGGTAAACAATCAATGGTCCTGATGTAGGAATTCATCACAGTGCCAGTGTAAATAGTGTAATGTATGTGTGTGGATACCCTGATGAATTTCCTCTACTGCCTCACAGAGCACACGCCAAGCCTGACTTAACTGATTGCTTTGCATTGGTAATCTTATTAACAATAAGGTTAGAGAAAGCTCAAATAGCAAACATAAAAATTACAGAACAGAAACTCAAAAGCTTCTCCAGCACTGGCTTCTGGAAATATCCCTGTAAGTTGGAGAATTCTATTCCTTCTATCCAGAAACTGTCAGTGTATTTGCGTGTGGCCATGTAATTGGAGTTGTTTGTCAGCTTAGATTTTTAATGTACACCAATTCTGACTACTGAATAAATACTCCTCTAAAAACCTGAGAGTTAGAATAGTATCCAAAGTATCCTGGGAATTATCTGTGTTTGCTTTTCCTTTTCCATTTTAATACTTTATCCAACCTCCTAAAAATCATTTTAATCCTGTGTCCCAGTTGTGAGCCTATTCAAGATTTTTGTCTGCCTTTAGCCATAAAATAAAATTTAAAAATTTTATGCAGACTTCATAGAAACCACATCACATAGCAACAGATCACCAAGGTTTTCATGAGCCTTAATGCTTTAAATATGTACTGTCTATTGACTTTTATAGTTATTTACAGAAAATATTTTAATACATGTTTTAAAAGCCTTCAAAATTATTATTCATCTTTCAGGGCAGTAATGCATAATGAACTCTCAGAAATATAATAATATACTTTTTTGTCAGTCACAGTCTCTGTTTCCTTCCCCTACTCGATTTCCTAAGTGGCTAGTGTATTCTTTTTATTTATACTCTATAGAGCAAGGGAAAGCGGGAATCCTAGAACTGGTGCTTTACTAGCTGACAGGTGAGAAATTAAGAACAAAATCTGTAACAAGTCATGTATAGAATATGACTTATATTTATTTTGTTATAGTATTAATATAGACCCCAGTAAAACAGCCTGAAAGATGAAAAAACCCAGAAAGATGTCTCAAGTGATAGCCAAATGCAGAAAGTAGGAAAGTTGAACATGACAGAACCTCTGACTGGACATCAGATGTTGATTTTACTTAGTAAAAGGGAACCTATATAGAATAAAAGATGAAGGTATGGGTGTGGAAATAAAAATGGAAGAAGGGGCTCATGTAGTAACAGCAAGAAACTACACTAAAGCTGAGAAAAAGCGCAAGGACCGAGACTCTACTGCAATTACACACAAGATTTAAATAGCTTGGTTTATTTGTACCTTTTCATATTTAAATTCTTCACAAATTTAGTACAACCTGTACTTTTATGTATTAAAATCATACACCTAGTGACTGCTGACCACCCAATGTCACCGAATTTGCTCTTCAGACTACCATTTTTAACTGAAAACATGATGTATTCTCATATTCTCACTGTGAAAATGTACTTGCCTAGCTATTTTAAGTTACCAATAGCTGAATGTACCAGTGAAGTGAATGGTGAGTGGCTTGAGTGTTGCCTCAGTCAGCTGGTGTTTATTAGGTGACAGGCTGTCTGCCAGACAGGCAGGGCTGGCCCTGCTGGCAATTGGTGAGCTTTTGTGCCATTGGCTGCCCAGGTTACTGGTACTGCTCGATTGATGTGTATCAAAAGTTAGCCCAAATCTTCTGCCAGGGTAACAAGTTTTGTAAGCATTTTATGTTTAATCACAGAGAAGACCACACGACATAAAGGTGATTAAAATTCTCATGTAAAATTCAGTGAAATAATCTAAAGTTATGAGCAAGAGAAAAAATTAAGAGGAAAATATATTTAGTCATGGATCTGCAACTTAGATACTTCATGGTCTTTCTGTCAGCTCATTTTTAGTTCATCTAGAACTAAAACTTGTACAAAATGCAGTAAAAAACATCTGGAGTGTGAGACAGATTCCATTTGAAGAAAAAACTGATATTACAATTGCTCATCTTCTGAAGAAGGTAAATGAAAAGAGTAGAGATAATCTAATCAAGAATGACACTGAGAAGATGAATTTGAAATAACCATTCTGAATTTCTGATAACTGTAGAACTAGGAATACCATGTAGAGTTTTTAGTCAGAATGCTTAGAAACACTTTCTGCAAACTCCTGCAATTTAATTATAACATTTACTTTCCAAAGAAATAGAAAATATTCTTGAGTTCAGTAGGGAGATAAAAAAATAGCTGAGAGACCAGTCTATATATTACACACTAACATCCAGATGAAACTTTGGTCTTGTGAAGTTCCTACATCAGTGGTTATAAAAAGTAAAAAGAGGGAAACAATAATTTAATATTTGTGTGCTCCTTTTGCCCTTTCTCTAACCACCTGTTCCAAACTGCTGCTGGATATATTGTACTTGGCTAGGAAGGCTTTCAGTCTCATCCAGTACAACTGCTATATTCTGTTGTATTTATATACATGGGTGATATTGAATAATGAGTAACAAGGGGACAAATATATGGTAGAACTCAGCATATGTCCAGATTTAAACTGATTCCTCATGAACTCTTATCAGACTCATAGTTTCTATGGCCTGGAAGACAATTCTAGGGAGTTGGGAAACCAAAATCAGTTTTTCTCAAAATCTCTATTGCTATTATTAACCAGTAAATTATAATGATGGTGGTGATGATGATGATGATGGTGATGATGTGTAAAGATGTCTTCTCCTACTACATGATACATTTCATAATTGTTTCTAATAATTAACTACATAACAGTGTACCCAAGAAAAAACTGGGTTAGCTTTTTATTATGTGGCCTAATGTAATGTAGATAGTGCACCTTTATAGACTGCATTTATTTGAATCTCATTTAGAGTAAAAGTGTATTAGGCTGTTGAAGTGCATTTGTCTGAAAAAGGTAGAGAACCTTCACAGAGTCACAGAAAGGCTGAAGCTGGACAGGATCTCTGGAGGCCATCTGGTCCAACTCTCAAGCAGGGCCACCTAGACCCAGGTACTTAAGACCATGTCCAGACAGATTTTCAACATCTCAAGTAGGAAGACTCCATAAGTCTCTGCAAAACCTGTACCAGCCCTCTTGCCTGTCAGAGCAAAATGTGTTTTCTGGTGTTCTGTGTTTCATTTTGGACCCATTGCCTCTGGTTCTGTCACTGGCCACTACTAAAGAGAGCCTGGCTGTCATGTTTTCATACGTCATTCAGGTATTTATAAATATTAATAATATCCCCGGATAATTAATTTTTCTAGGCTGAAAAGGCCCCCTCAGAGTTTTCTTATATGTGAAATATTCTTGTAGCCTTCGTTGTACTCTTACCAGAATGTCTATGTCTCTTCTGTACTGAGGAGTCCAAGATCTGACATGGGACCCCAAGTGTGGCCTCTCCAGTGATGAATAAATGGGAAGGGTCATCTCCCCCCATTTGCTGGCAATACTTTGCCAAATGCAGCCTGGGGTGTCATTGAAATTCTTTTCAGCAATGCATATTGCTGGTGTCCACCAAGACGTACAGGGTGGGTATAAACCACTCCTCCCAGTTTTGTTTTGTCAACAAACCTGGTGAGGTTTACTCTGCTTCATCATGCACATCAATAAAGATGTAACACAGCACTGGACCCAGTACTGATATCCCTAGGGCAAACCACTAGTCACTTGCTTCCAACTAGACTCCCTATCACTGACTGCCACCCTCTAGGCCTGGGACACTCAGCTGTTTTCTACCCCACCTCATGGTCTTCCCATTCAGCACGTAAGCAGTCAGCTTGCCCATGTCTTGTGGAAATCAGTGTCAAAACTTCCCTGAAGTTCAGGTAGACAATATCCACTGCTTTCCCCTCATATTCCAAGCCAGTCAAACCTTGTTTGCAGGTTTCAGGGCCAGTTGCAGAAATAAACAATTTGTAGTGGAACTAAAAAAAAAACCCCAGGTGGCTGATGCCTCTGATTTCCTTTTTTTTCCTGGCTCTTTCTTCAAACCTATAAGCATTTAGTGGTTGGGTCTTATGGACTTTTTATTGTGCCAGATTATCCAGCTTTAAAGGGCAGAGTTTAAAAGCTCTAGTTTCTCTGACGGACAAAACTGACAGATTTTACAGTTCTGCAGTAAACCTTGTGAGACTTTTGCTGCTCTGTTCACCTGACTCCATCTACTGCATTCCTTTACAGCAGAAGAGCTCTGAATGCTACTACATTCTCTCTAACTCCCTCAGTGAAAACCAGTAAAAACAGTGAGCATTAAACCCATCATTTTTTATTCACTTAACAATCTTGTAATTGCAGTATTAAAATTCTCATTATGCCTACTACCACTTCTTGAATTATAAATTTCATTTCTTCTGCCTTCGTTTGTACATCTCCAACTATATTGTTTCTGACTGTCTTTTTTTTACATTTCACAGAATTAAATAAACCACCAATATAAATAAATCAATCTGCATATTAGAAAAAAATATAGTAATTACAATATTGTTTAGGTTTGAAGTGACCTATTAAATTAATCTAGTTTGACTCTCCCTGTTCAAAGTAGTGTCCTTCTAGAGCAGGTTGTTTGGGACCACATCCAGTTAAGTTTTTTACTTTCTCCAACGATGGAGACTTTGTACCCTGTTTGGAACATCTCACTACCCTCGCAAAAGCAAAAAAAAAAATAAAAAATTGTTTTTATGTTCAGACTGAATTTTGTGGTTTTTGATTGGTGTCCATTGTTTGTATCTTATCAATAAGCACTGCTGAGAAATGTCAGGCTCCCTTTTCTTCACTCCCTTTTTTCAGATAGACTTATAACATTGATAAGGCCATCCTGAGCCTTCTCCAGGCTGAAAAATCCTGTCTCCCTCAGCCTTTCCTTTTGTGAAATGTGCTCTGATCACTAAATCAATTTTTCTGGATCATTACTTGATCTGCTAAGTCTATATCTTTCTTGTAGTGGGAGCTGAGAACTGAACACAATCCTGCAGTCTTACCAGAACTGAACAGAGGGGAAGGATCACCTCACTCAAACTGCTAGCAACACTCCTAGTGCAGCTGAGGAGGTTTGTGGACTATTTTGCTCTGAGGGTGCATTTCTGGCCTGTTGTCTACTAGAATCCTATGATCCTTTTTAGCAAAGCTGCTTTTCAGTTGCTTTTTACTTTTGCATAAACTGGTGGATCAACTTCTTCCCTAGGTGCAGGATTTAGCATTTACCCTTGCTGACACCCACCCAGCCTACTGAGCTTCCTCTGAATGGTGGCATAACTATATCTTGTATAAACCTCTCCACCTAGTTTTGTATTGTCTGCAGACTTGCTAAGATGTCTTTCTTATCTGAGTTATTAATAAAGGTATTGAAGGATATTAGAGCATGGACAGACAGACCTCTGAACTAGACTGCTAGAAACTGCGTTCAACAGGACTTGCTGCCATAAATCACAGTCCTGGAAGACCAATTATTCAGCTTTAATCCATCTCACTGTCCACTTACCTAAACTGTACATTGTCAGTTTCTCTATGATGAGGTTATGTGAGACCATGTCAGAAGCTTTCTGAAGTCAGGGTAAACACTATCTGTCTCTCTGCTCTCATCCACCATCCATCAGCTACTCCAATCACTGTAGAAATCTATCAGGTTGGTCCAGCATGATTTCACCCTTGAAAGTCCATGCTAATTATTCCTAGCTTGCTCCTTGGCCTTCATGTGTCTAGAAAATCTTTCCAGGAGGTTTCTCTCCATCACCTTCAGAGTGACTAAGGTGATGCTGCTGGAATGTAGTTCCCCAAATCTTCCTTCTATCCTTTTTATCTTCAATTTTTCATGTATTTTCCCAGACACTATGACTATTCAAAGGTATTCAAGAGTAGCCTTGCATTGGCATTAGCCAGATTTCATGAGTTTCCATTGCCTTCCATACACACATTTTTTTAAGTACTCTATGTCTAGGTCATCCTCTGCTGACAATAAATCTTCATATTTATCATAGTAGCAACAGCATAGATAAATCTGTGTGACCATACTATATAATATTTACAACTCCTTACCAATGCATATATATCCTTTTGGTATTTCTTTCATAAAGGTAGAATTTCTGAGTTCTTTCTATTATCATAAACTATCACATCATTATAAATATTCTGTATGGTTCTTCTCAGAGTTGCTTCTATTTTCTTCTGAGAATGCCCATGTCTAAATTAGCAGCCTTGAAAGTTTAACAACAATTTTGATATTATCGAAATGCAATATGTTATAAAGAAGTTGAAGCAAAATATCTATGAAGCAGAAAACATGTTGCCTGGCATCGCGTCAGTGTCAAAGGTTGAGAAGAGTCTAGAGAAGAGCAAGAGGTGAGCAAGCAACAACATACTGCATTCAGAGTCAAAATCAAATCCAAAGATTTACATACCATAGCCAAGAGCTTTTGAATACATCTGGTATGCAACATCTGACCTGCTATGATTATGGCCAAATAGCTATTCCAAAGAAATCAATCTTTCTTTATTAGTGTGAAGTGTGGCAGGTGTTTAATTCACTACAGTTCTCTAATCAGAGACTGGAAAATATTTTTTTCTGGTAATTGGTACTCAGTGTTTTCAGTTATGATCAAAGCTCTGTTATCTGTATTCTTTGCCTAATGGAGTTAGTGTGTTACTTCTGTGGAAATTTGTGTCAAAAATAAATTTTTGTTTAAAAGTTAGAAAACAATATTTTGGCTCTTTCTGGCAAAAATTAATAAACTAAATTAACATTTCTGATTACAGTCTGACTCCTATCTCATGCTCAGATGAGATAGACTTCACTGAGTTTTTGATTTCTTTGACAAAATGAGTACTTTTCTTGTAAACGGATTTGATGCTTAAAAAATTCAGAGACTTCTAAAGGAAAGACAACAAAATTTTTTCCAGGAACAAAAGCACTATCATAATATTATATTGAACAGTCACCCTTTTAAAAAACCCCTATCTTGCAAGACTTTGTTGTCTCACATACAAACTCGTGTTTACAGTATTGTGTCAAAAAAGAAATAAAAATTACTAATAATTTCTGAACTTTCTTTATTATGTTTTGAATCAAAGCTGCCCATTGCTATCCATTCAGGAGAATGGCCTACTGTCTACTACACGGTTTTATGTGCATTCCTTTGAAAGTCAAAAGGCATGAGGTGGATTCTATAATGATCATAAATCAACTAGAAAATCTGGAATTTTTTCAAACATACAGTCTTTATATCTTTTGAAGGTGAATGAGACAAAAAAGCAATAGCTTGATTTTGTATCCCACATTACATTTTCTCTGAAACAGCATTTTTCCAGTATAAACTAAGCAAGTATCTTTCAAACTAGAAGCTATATCAAATACTAAAAAAAATATAAAACTGAAATTTTACTGTGATATCTTCACCATTGGAAGGTTCAAGTTAAAGTCTTCCTCAGTGTTTAATGAGTGCATTAAACCCTAGGAAGCCTGAGATCTTTTAGGAATTTGTCTCTGAATCCTAACTTGTCATTTTTCTGAGAAGACTCTCACTTGGGAGGGATTCATTTAGACTTGATTTATAAGGTAGTGTGATGAAAGAGGCTTGACAGAAAGATGAGTTGAGAAGTTAAGCCATTAGTCTCAAATTTCATCCTTGTCACTCCCTGCTCTAAAGAGCAGCTTTTACTTTCCAAAAGATAATTTTTGCAGAATAATTCCATTTAGCTTTTCTTTAGTTTATAATTTCAAACACAAGGCACGAACCCCTGAACAGATCTTTCCCTATGACCTGTATTTTTTGTCTCTTTCACACTTATGTAAATGTGTGTCTCATACACATTTTCTGATACACCCTGGAAAACAGACACTGCCAACCAACAGAAAAAGCAAAAGATAGTATCCCTGACAAAGCCTACCTCAATTGAAAGAATTTGGCTTGCTGCAACTTAAGGGGAGTAAGTCTGTGAGTATTTGGAATCCATTCTTAACACGTATTAACTGCTAATCCTCAGTGGACGTTTACAGACCTCTTAATCTCTATGGGGGTATTTTTCTTTCCTACTTTCCCACTGTGGGAGAGTTTTAGGAATTGAAAGACCAGAATGCACTAATAATTGTTTGACCTTACTTTCCCTTTAGCACTTATATGTTCCATTGTTTACTTTTGCATCTCATGTATGAGCTCCGTAAATTCCAGATGTTTTCAGAAATTGAATGTAGTCAAAAAAGTTGTGGCTTTAGTATTCAAAGGTAGCTGTTTCAGGCATATTTATTTAGAGCTCGTGTAAAACTTCTTCATTTTTCAGAAGTTCCCATCATCAACATTCTCTTATTGACTCATGTTTATATGCTTAATATCCTGTTATGGAGGGAGTCAGATCTTTAAGGGTAGATGTGCATACAAACTATTGTTAGAGATAAAAAATTAGATAAGACACAAGGTCATCTAATGAAAAATCATAAGCCTCAGAAGAGAAAGGATAAAATCATTCAAAAATATTAAATTTTTTATAGAGATTCCTTCTTATAATAAGCTGCCAGTATTATTAAAAAGTATTTTAAAAAACCCATGTAAGCAGTAAAAGAAAGGTAGAAATCTTTAGTTCAGGTCTTCTTTCATTTAATTTCTGATACATCAATCATAAAGTGCAGTCCTGTCTACTGATCCTACTGGTACTAATCAAGCCTTTTTTTTCTGTTCTCTCTGGGGTGAAAATAGTGATACTTCCACCTGACACATCCTCTTCTCCTAAAGTCTCTGCTAACTTGTCTCCCATTTCTTTCTGACTCTTGGACAGAAGTTAACCCACCAAGAGCCTCTCATATGAGGATGAGCCACACTGAGCTAGTCTTAAATTTTTTTTGGTGCAAAAAGGTTAACAATTGGGAGGTTTCTGGAAGCATCTAGCCTCCGATGTGTGTAGCCTCTCTCTCATTATGAGACTTGGCAGGTTTCCATTGCTGTGTCCCTGAGGCACCTTAAGCACTACTGACATAACTTCTACTGGATCTGGTTTTTATGCTGCAGAAGAAACACTTTCTTCAAATATATCTCTTTTCACTTACTTTTTTCCCTTTTCTTCCAAAATCATATGCAGATGCTAATCCCTATGGATTCTGACCATACCAAGACAGATATTCCTGGATCAGGACAACAGCATCTGTTAAAGGTTTCTCCAAACTCCCAGGGTCTCCTATCACTGGGCCGGGTTACTTAAGGCTTATGACGTACTGAACAGAGGGACAGGCATCAGAAGCTTAGTGAAAACATATAGCTTTGCTTCATGATATTCCTTGAGCAGTCCTGGGAGCTTGGCTATGGTTGGATCCAGTTGCGTTGCCTTTCAAATCCATTGCCAGCATGCCATAGGAGTCTTAATGTCTTAAGTTTCTTCCTCCAGACAATCCAGAACATGTTTTCTCACTTTCAGTTAATATTGCTGGTAGACACAGGAATATGTGTGTCTAGTCACAGCTAGGGAATTGCTTATGAAGAATCCCAACACCCCCACATGACTGACTGTGCACAACACATCCTAATGGGATTGAGTTGTTCTACAGGCTGTGAAGATGTCCTGTACCAGGACCAAGTGGGGCCAAGCAGCAAGACATCAAATTCAGAGATACAACCCTACAACATCTAATTTTAATTCGCAACCTACCTCTCATCTCACATCTCATTATGAAATAGGCGTCAAGAATTTAGGAAAAAAATTACCAAGTTAGGTCTAGGATATGATATCTCCCTGACTTACAGAAATTGAGATCTATCAGAAAACACACAGTGCTTCATTTACAGCCTCTTCCCATTCCGCATGCAGCTGATGAAATCCCACTCAAAACAGTACATTTTTAACTCCATATACTGATCTTGACATCTTACATAGCATTTGAGGAAGCACTAAACCCTAGTCCTGCCTGAAAACAGAGCAATTCTCAACAACCCAAATAGTCCATGTGAAAATCTGGTGTTCAGCAGAGCCCATGCAGGAATGTTCCTTGACAGGGGTAATTTCTCTTTGGCTTGTTTGCCCTGTGCACAGGCAAAGATGATGACAGTTTTCACCTGTCAAGTGTAGTGTCTTTTGCTTTCCTGTAGACTAATTTCCTTCAGATTTCTGTATTTTTAAATTTATAAGTGTGTTCTGAACTCTGCACTGTAGTTTCTGTGTCTTAGTTCCTCATATGCAAACTGGGATGAGAATGCATTCCTGTGTCAGAGGTATTTTGTGGATAAATACGATGAAGATTTAGAGGTGTTAAGACATGGTCGTTTTGAAGGATTTGGTAGTAACTCTCTTATTTTGGCCTCATAAAAGTAGCAGGATTGCCACACTGGTTTGGTAGTTCAGAATAGTATTACTAATAGATTTTTGTCTTGTTTTCTTTTTCACTCTGAAAGACTTCCACTTAGGAGATGTAAACAGCTTCTTCATGGTGCTAGTTTTCTTCTTAATATATTAACAAGATCAGAGCTTGGAGAAAATTAAAGAAAAAAAAACCACTCTTCATTTGAATTTTTAAATTAATTCACTTTGGCTGATTTTGAATCCCTATGGTGTGTACTTTCCACATATATTTTAGCAAATAGGTTATCAGGAAAGCTCATCCAGGAAAACACGTAATTTTTAGGAATGTTTTTAGAATGTATAAGGAAAATGGATCAAAAATTCCCGAATGTTCAAACAGGAAGCAATTCTACATCAGCTATAAGTATTATGCTTATCCAATAAGAATATATGTACCCTTATCTGTTAGGGTACTGAGAATATCTGTACTGAGATTATCTGTTCGATCTAGAGCACTTCATGAATGTTGCTGTTGTGTACTTCCCATGGAGTTCAGTACTTCAGGATTTTTGAAAATTGACAAAATATTGTATGAGATACCAATGACTACTTCTGGAAAAATAAAAGTATATATAATTTCTGATTCCCCTTAACTGACTATTAAGGTAGTGTCAATGGCATTTATGCCTATTTTAAGAACTCTTTTCACTTCAGTCATAGACAATGAGATTTGAATAATGAGATTTGAATAATGGCACACAAAGCTTAAGTTAGTTCCTGAATCCAGGTGTGTTGTACATTGAGAATGGGTAAATTATACATTTATAACCTTTGAGGCCTTCATGCAAAATTGTTTCTAGTTTATTCAAAATGCATGCAATTCAGTTTTTGCTTATTCCAAGTGTGTTTAGTAAACAAGAGTCACTTGTGAATGATACGTTCTAAAATCAAATTTAAGGGTAAAGTTAATTATGTTCACAGATGGTGAAGCATAATTGATGACAGTATGTCAATGTAAACTGGAACTATCTGTGTCTAAAAACATATCATCACTATCAACAACATAACATTATGAATATTTTAAATGACTACTTCATAAAAAGGATGAGCTGGTTAATTCTGCTTGCCTCCATACACAGCCTAGTATAATGTCAACTATTTTTGTTTATGTGAGCATCTATTTCATTTGTTGCTACACATCTTTTTTTTATTATATTTGCAAAGAATCAACAGGGGAAATATTTTGGTAGCAAAAAGAAAATACATAGACTACACTTTTCATGACACAATAGTTGGGGCACTGTCACTTGAATTTCATGGGAATTTAGTAAGAAAAATAGGATAACTTAAGATTCTTGCTGCTTGATTTACCATCACCAATAGTGAAATTCTGTGGTTTTATTATTTCATTTGATAGGAATCTCTTCCCATTTACATAAAACAGACTGAATTCAACTGTAGAAGAGCATTGGCACCTCCAAAAGAAAGATAGAGCATTTGTTTGTTATATGACCACAGTTCTCATAGGTGAAATTTAATTTCTGTGATCTGAACATTATGTATGATTACCAGGTTTACATGTTTCCAAAAAAATTTTCCCTATATTATTAATTTATTTTTAAGATCTGAAACTTGGAAATATAAATTACTATTCAGTTTTGTTTTGTTTTCTTTGTTTTAAATATAGATTTCTTTCTATGGTGAATGTATTCTAGCATTTGACTGAAGAATGATGGAAGATAAGAAGACTGATATTCAGATAGTCTTCTGAAGGACTAGTGGGGTGTGTGCATGGCCTGGGGTGCTTTGTCAGGGAACTTAAATGTCACCCTACCCTAACTCTCTAGGAATAGAATCAGATTCTTAAATATACTTAATCTCAGATTATTGTTTTCTGCTTAGGAGATACTTGAAAAAAAAATTAGACATTTATGATATTTGTATAAAATCCCTTCTAAGTCTGACAAATCAGGAAATATAACCTACTTATTACAAATTATTATTATTATTATCATCATCATCATCATCATCATTATTATTATCATTATCATTGTCATCATCATCATCATCATCATCAATTATTAAATCGTTGCAATTGTGATGGTACTTTTTCACATTTTCTTTTATAAATAATTGAAAAAACCAGCAACTTCCTCTGTAAGGAACCCACACAAGGGAAGTCCATAAGACTGGCATAGAGTGGAAATATGAAATATAAGAAGAAGACAAGGTTGTGCTCTTACCTTTGAAAATCTATCTGTCTCCATCACTTCTCCCCAGGCTTCCTTATAATTGGACCTATTGTCAATACAAAAGATGTTTGTTAGTATTAAAGTGTCAGTGCTTTGGTGCTATTTAGCTCTGAACCAGTTCTTGATGCTCCCAGGTGGACAGTAAGGGACGTGATGGGGAAAATGTAGCTGAGGAGGTGGTGTTTGTAAGCTGCTATTACCCTTGCAAGTTGTTACCAAAAACTGATTAACATAGTGGCATTCTTCCACCCTTCTGTTTCCATTTGCTGAGGCTTTATCTTCACTGATAACGGAACAGTTTTTTGTGGATTCTCTGGTATACAGCAAGGCTTCAGTAGTGGCCATATCCAAATGCAGAAGACACAGTGGGATTAGCTTGTGGTAGTTTTGCATAAGTGTGCTTGAAGAATGTTTTAATTTAAATATACTTTATTATTTTTATTGTTATTAATGCATGCTTTTCTTTATATTATCCTTCTTTCGTGACAGAGGAAAATTTAGATTTCATGAAGCAATTACAAGAAACACTCAGGCAGAAATAGGTTAACAACAAAATGGAACAACTTTACTGCACTGAATAACTAAATAATAAAAGAGAAAATAAAATTAATAATACTTATGCTATTAAAATATAAGTATTCTGGGAAAATCATTGAGAAAAACATTTCACTACAAGAAGAAATTCAATAGGCTAGTGCAATTTTCTCTGAAGAAACCATGTCCAATGAATGCTATGCCCATTAAAGCATATCCCTGAGACTTCTGTGAGTATAAGTTTATGCATCTTTGTTGAGATGGATTTTTTCTAGGGCTACAGAATAGCAGCAGATCAAAGCATCTATCTCATATGTTCTACTGTGTTATGCTATGACTATATAAATTGTGATTTAAAAAAAAACTATCATTAAATCTGTTTTAAACAAACATAAACACCACAACATAACAGGTCCAAGTCCATTTTTATTACCTTATGTTACACATTTAATGGATATAATTATTTGATGCTAAGCTAAGTCAGAAGTAGAGCAATAAGATTTGTTCTAAAGTAAAGATTAAAGAATGTTTTCAAATGCTTATGGATGCATTGGATTTGAGTCAAGGTTTTGGTAACAGGAGGTGTCCTCTGTGAGAAAGGACCAGGAGCCACCATCATGTCCAACAGAGATGACCACGGCTGAGCTGGTGTCACTTTTATGATATATTTAACATATTTAAGAGTTAAAATTATGCATATCAACTGTGAGAGAGAGGACTAAGTAAAATGTGATTGAAACAACTGTCAAGGAAGAGGGAGAAAGTTCTCTAGGCACCAAGCAGAGGTTCCCCTGCAGTTGCAGCCTGCAGTGAAGACCACAGTGATTCAGATTGTCCCTCTGCAGGCAGTAGAGGACTGAGGTGAAGCAGGTATCCATATTGCAGCTTATGAAAGATCCCACACCAGAGCAGGTGGAGATGACCTGAAGAAAACTGCGGCCTAAGGATAGCCAAAGAGTGATTTCCCGGCAGAAAGGGAAAGCAGCTTATAATGGAGCAGGCTTTCTGTCAGGAGCTGTGGCTCTATAGGGGATCCATGCTCTAGTAGTCTGTTGCTGAAGAATTCTACCCATGGAGAGGACATATGCTGGAGTAAATAATTAAGAACCTACACCCTGTGGAATGAGCCCACATGCAAATAGTTGAAGAATGTGAAGAAGGAGCAACAGAGATGAGGTGTTACATGATCACACCCCCCGTACTCCATCCCACCTGTGTCACTAAAAAGTAGAGTGAAACTGAAGAGTCAGGAACAGGAACAAAGGAGTAAAGAAAGGGTTGAGTACACAGGTCAGGAGTGAAGAGAAGGTATTGTTTGTATTGTCCTTGTTTTCTCACTATCCCTCTGTATTTATAATTGCAATAGATTACCTTAATCCTCCCCAATCCAAGATTGCTTGTCCCATGATGGTATTTGATAAGTTATCACCTGTTCTTTTATCTCAGCCCACAAGCTTTTCATCTTATTTTTCCTATGGACCTTTCTTATGAAGACAGGGTGAGACAGTTGGTGTTCTTCAACCTGGAGAAGAGAAGGCTTCAAGGAGATATTATACAATTCTTGCAGAATCTAAAGGGGCCTATAACACATCTAGAGAGAGACTTTTGACAAGGGACTGTACTGGTAGGGCAAGGTCTAGTGGCTGAAACTGAAAGAGGATAGATTTGTATTAAATATTAGAAAGAAATTCTTTATTTGTAAAACTGGAAGAGGTTTCCCGGAGAAGCTGTGGATGACACATCCCTGGAAGGCCAGGTTGGATGGGGCTTTGAGCAACCTGATCTAGTGGAAGGTTACACCCCTGTCTGTAGTGGGTGACATGATTTTTAAGGCCTCTTCCAACACAAACAATTCTATGATTCTATTATTCGCTCCATGTCCGGCAGATAAGAGGGAGATAGAGATTGGCTTGGTGGTCATATGGCAGCCAGACAAGTTTAACACATGATTGACCATCTTTTGAAAACAATATCTGATACAAAGTATATGATCAAATAGTCTACTGTGGGTTTTCTTCACTGCCTCTGTAAATTCATGTCACTTTATATATTGGGATTGGCTGAGTTACCTCTGGAGCTTCTTAGGACTCCATTGACTTTACAAGGCACCTGCAGTGATGAGTTTTTAAATTATTGAAGTTGCAAAGAAAATTTGATGAGTCGTACAGTTTCTTTGTAGAAGTGAACAGAATCATTTTTATATTACTACTTTCTCTTAGGAAACTCTTGGACTTTTCTCTAAATTGCTGTCTTCTAGTGGATGCTGTAGTGTTTTAGTCTTTCAGATCTATATTTTTGCCTGACAGTCAAAGTCATTCTCATCATAATGTCAAAATTTGAGTACCATCTTAGTGACAATTCAAACAGAAGTTTAGGGAAGAAAATTTCATACCTGTGTGTGAGACATCACATCCAACATTTGTGATAAGGATTTGAAGTAAAAAGTCAAGCTTATTTGATCTTTCACAACTGCTTCCTAATGTTCATTCATCAATGTGAGTTCACCTTGGAGCTATCTTTACTATCTTTACATCCAACAAGTTGTGAGTTCACCTTGGAGCTATCTTTACTATCTTTACATCCAAAGTGCTCTGTACTTTGTGTGCTTCAGGCAAGGTATGAGAGACAATGTGGTCCACTGCAGTTAGAACAGTTTAGGAGCTCCTGACACCAAATTGTATCTCTCTTAAAGGCTTGTTTTGTGTCCTGCAACAATATGCTTAACATATTGTTGATATATTAGGAATCAACAGGAATATTCTCTGAAAAGGCTGCCAACAATTTTTTCACTTCCCGAGAGCCACGTGAGGATCTATCGTTTGCAATTTGCAAATCTGGAACTAAAAGTTGATACTTTAGAGTACAGAGTTATGACTGTTATAATTACTGCTAAAAATAGTAGTATTTCATCCCTTTTTAATGAATTTACTAACAGAAATGTGGATTTTGCTGAAATCTCACCTATCTAATTTTATAGACTCTGAGGTGAGTGTCAGAACACTGGGAGACATTTTCATTACTAGATTCTCATACTTTGGTAAAATCAGGTTATTCTACACAAAATTTCTGAGTAAATTTAGGCAAGTTAAAAATGAAAAGATACAAAACAAAAGATACAAAACATACAAACAAGTTCTTTAATGAATCACTATTTGTGATACTGTGAAAAAACAAAAAAGTTTTTTGCAATGTGGTAAACTGAACAGGCAAGTCATAAAAAATGGTCAAAAATTTCATGAAGTTTCTAACATTCTGTTTCATGATTTAAAAAAATTACAGGATGTGACGTGTTCATTTTTTCTTTTGGTGTCTGAGACAGTCAAATTTAATTTATAGCTGCGATTGACTTCAGCAATCCTGCTTCATTATACAAGCCATTATGTAGTAGCTGTTATTTGATAAAGTGTCATTTCATCTTTTTCTGAGATAACTGGAGTAACTGGTAAAGAAAAAGGAGACAGAACAGTATCATCATATGTGATGAATGCATTGTACTTTAAGCACAGACACAGCAACAAATAATAGCACAGGAAGGAAGGTTTCTTTTCCAATTCCAGTTATTTAAATAGGTTAATGCATTAGACTGTTGTAACCGAAGCCTACTACCTAAATTCTCAGTTGGTTATGAAATTTGGTGAAGGCATAGAGTGTTTTGAACACCTGGATTTTTCCTCCATTTTATGGGCATTGGATGTATAGACCTGGTCACTTGCTAGGATAACTTTGTTAGAAAATACTGTGTTTATACTATTATTTTCTATCCTATACAGATCCCTTAGAAATTTACTATAGAAACAATAACATTGCCAGCCAGTCAAGGGAGGGGATTATCTCAGTCTGCTCTGCAGTGGTGCAGCCTCATGTGCAGTTTTTGTCACCACAAATAAGAAAGATGTGAAGCTATTAGAAAATATAAAGAAGGTCTCTACAAAGATGGTGAAGGGCCTTGTGGGAAAGCTGTATGAGGAGCAGCTAAGGTCACTTGGTCTGTTCAGCCCGGAGAAGAGAAGATTGCAGTCTACAGCTTCCTCATGAGGAGAAGAGGAGGGTCAGATACTGATCCCTTCTCTGTGGTGATCAGTGGCATGATCCAAGGGAATAGCCTGAAGTTGTGTCAGGGTTTTAGGTTGGATATTAACAAAAGGTTTTTTTACCCAGAGAGTGGTTGGGCACTGAAACAGGCTCCCCACAGAAGTGGTTGCAACCTGACAGAGTTCAAGAAGCACTTGGACAATTTGAAAAATACTCTTGGGTACATGATATGACCCTTAGGTCCTCCGCAGGTCGAGGAGCTGGATTTAGTGGTTCTTTTGGGTCTCTTCTAATGTGGAATATTCTGTTGTTCTGTGATTGTAATTAAAGATTCCTTTTGATTAAACTCTATAATTTATTTTAAGCAAATTTCATCTATCCAATCAAAGACAAATACAATCTGCACACTTTCTCTTGTGTGACCTGCAACAAACTGACTTGCATGAATCCAGAGCGAAATGGACAGTATTTCAATGTACAGCACTGTCCCATCTTTTCTGGCAGATGCATTCTATTTTTCTGGTTCATCTATTACTGTTCTATTCTGAGTTCATGACTGCCTTTTATGTTCAATACAAAAGCTAATTATTGTGCTAAGCAGCTTTTCTAAAGGCTTTGCTGGTGCATCTTTGATGCTTCATGAACAGAATGGCAAATTAAAACATAGATAAATGATCTAAAATTGAAAACAATTGTTCTACTTATCATGTAATAATAGACACAAGGCTTTTTTAGGAGAACATATATATACAAAGACATTTACAAGTCTGCTATTCTACAACTCATGCATCACCTCCTCTCCAATTTTTTTGCAGTAATAGCTATGTAATGAGTCTGTTTAGGATACATCTTACTAAATGGTTCTAATCTATATAGGTTCTCACTCCATACTCATCACCACAGAATCCAAACAACTTCCAGTAGTGCATTAAGCAATGTGACTAACATCTGTCACATATTTTGGTCTCTCATCATTTCCCCAGGGGTAGATCTATGTGCAGTGAAGTGTTTGGTTTTGTATTTATTTATTTTTCAAGTGGTCCATGACTTGGGATTTAATTAGTCCACAAAGTAAAGATCACTGTGAATCAGAGAAAAATGTGAATAAGGAAATTCTTGTCCTGAATTGAGGTACTGAAATTAATATCCCAAATATTAAGGTATATCTCGTGATAGTTTTTCACCTGCACATACTTAAACTTCTTTTTCTTCAGTGTCTTCTTGAGAAAGTTTACAGCATCTTTCTCCTAGAAGTGCATGGAACCAAATCTCTAACACTAAGCAAACCACAATATACACCTTTTGTATTTCACATCTGAGAGCTGATCTTGACAATTTATTTGTGTCTTGCCTAAAAATAACTTGCAGGAAACTTAAGCATCTAGTTTGATTATGCTGCAAAGGCGGGGACTGAAGTCAGAACCTCACTGACAGAGTGTTTTATGTTTCTTTCCATCCAGGACCACATATAAACTTAACTATTGGCTTTCTCATTTGAAGACAATAAATGTAAAGCAGATGCCTGCAAGTAAGCATGTGTTTAAGTACTCTCTTGTTTCCATGAATCAGAGCATAAAGACAGTAAAAGACCTATTTAGATCCTTTATCCCATTTCTCAGATCATGTGCAGTTCACATATGCTTCCCTTATGGCAGATTTGATAGGATTTTTTTTTTCCAGTTGTTTGAAGTGGTTCAAAGTAAGGTTCATTTGCTTCTAAGCACAATTGCATAGCTTAGCCAACCTTATCAGACTGGCTATTCCCTCTGAGTTACTTTTTTTTTTTTTTTTTTTTTTTCCGGTCTCTTCTTAGTTTTCTTCAGTGATAGAACAACAAATTCCTAAAACCATACATTATTTTTGCATCTCAGGATGAGGAGGGAAGTATAAAGTGAGGAGACATTTTGATGCATATGCTACAAGGCTAAGCTCTTGGCATCATGCTATGTTACCAGGCATCAGGCAGGGCAGGAGTTACCTTCTGTGGTGTGTGATTACATGGTCTAACCAGGGTATCAGAGGATGCGAGTTAGAATTCCTCAGAACTGCCCTAAAGCCCACTAGACAATCTATTAACTGCTTTACTCTTGAGTAATAAAAACATCATTTGGTTTATGTATTTCATTTGTTTTTAGAAGAACACATAATTTATTCTCTCCCTTTCCCCTATCTAATCTGTTACATCATTTGCAGGTGGCTTTCTCACCCCCATGTTCCCTCTTTAAGTATTCTGAAGTCAAATATGGTGCTAATAACACGGAGGTTGTGGCTTCAATCCCTGTTTGGGCCTCTCACTTTAGAGTAGGTCTTGATGAACTTTGTTGGTCCCTTCCAACTCAGAATATTCTGTGTGATTCTGTGTGAAAAATCTGATTATCTTCCTAAGTGCCTTGTGCTTTCCCTTTTGTGCTTTCTAAACCATAGAAGAGCAGAATAAAGGGCAGAGACAGCTGTTAGTGTAATGCTGGTTTGAAAAGATATTTGGTAAATTTCTGCACACACATACAGAAAATTAAAAGAATGAAGAAAATAGACTCTTTTTGAATCTAATGATTATTTAAGATGTGCTCCATTGTACATACTAATAAAGCATCATCGTTTGTATTAATTTAAGTAAAATTTATGGCATCACTGATGATATTTATCAGCATGCTATTGCAATGGAAATTTAGCTAATAAGAAAAGTAATGAACTACTGTGCAGTTTCAAATTGCTTAGCAGGAAAGATTTATTGCAAAATTTCAAATTTGTTTTCAAGCAAGATAATGAAAAATGTATAAAATATTTTAATACATTTGTACTTTCAGGCTTGAGTTATGTGTGTTGGGAAATCCAAACCTATTACTAGTTTATTTAAAGAGGTCAAAAAGAACCAAAATTAATTAATTAATTAATTAATTAATCAAAATAAACTGTGTAAGTACAGATACCAAAGAATGCCATCAAGAGCTGAGGCTGGGATACCTAAGAAATCTGGAGTGAATTAGGCATGTTCAGGAAGGTATCTACGTCAGCTGTCTTTACTACAGGTTTTTTCAAATGAAATCCAATTTGATCAAAGCCATCCAGAATGGCATTTTGACATAATGTGAAGTGCTTAAAAGAAGATGGAATTGGAATATTCAATAAGCACTGAAGGATACTGTCGGCTTGCCAGGATGAAAGCCTCTAAGAAGTGGACAAAAGCCTCAAGAGAGTGACAGAACTCTGCCGAACACAACAGATGTACCATGTATACATGTGAAGGGAGGGAAGAGAAAGGGAAAGAGACCAAATCCTCAGAAACTCTTTGTGCAGTGTAAATCTGTCATATAAAATCATCCCCATTTGTATATTAAGTATACTATATATATATATGCACATGTGTACAAGTGTACATATATACATGCACACATGCAGGTATATGTGCACACATGCACACATACACCAGGCTATATACTAAATTGCTTTGGAGATATGACCAAAAATCACATTTTGAATGGGATGAATGATGCCTTCTAAGGAAATTTCATTTTTGTCCTTGCTTCCGACTGTCTCCTGGTATCATTTTAACAGCAATCAATTTAAATATTTTCATACTTTTAATAAAGTATGCTTTATAATTTTTTATAAAAGTACTAGCTTTGAGATGATTATTCACTGAGTTACGGTTGGCGAAAAAAGAAATAAATTCTTTTCAGTTCCTTGATCGTGCTTAATCAAGCTTTAAACTCAATTGTGGTCTGCAGTGTTTTCACTAAGGGTTGGTGTTGTGTAAGAAAAGTGTGTGTCTGGCATAAAATTCAATATTATTTGAAAGTTCTTGGTTTGCTATATGTGTTCTGCAATATTTATACTGTCACACAGTTCAAAATTACTGTTATAACTTAATAAATGCAATGATGATGCGCAACCCAAGGCTTTTCATCCAACCTTATCCAAAGAGTGCAAATTAATTTTAGAAATAAAAAGTATTTATATTTACTGCATATTTTTACATTAAAACTACTGCATTTTTATTTATTTCAAAGTAGTTTATCAATTTTTTTTCAACTTAATCATGGGAAAAGAAAAAAATTTTGCTTAATAATAATAATCTCCTGGCAAATTTGCTATGCTTTCTTGAGTGTTTATAATTCCAGTAGAAGCAACCACAGGTCCTATACTAAGGTCCAAATATAATATTTTCCATACACAACTGACTTCTTGAATGTTACAACAAAAATAAAGATAGAATAATGAAGTTTAGATTTATAGATCTAAAGCAATGTAATTTTTAGCATAAAAGCAATTTCAACTGCAAAAATTTTACACAGAAGTTCAGAAAAATTCAGACTTGATCAGGAAAGCAAAAAAAAAAAAAACAAACCAAACCAAACAACCAAAAACCAAAACAAAAACCAAAACCAAAAAAATTTAAAAAAAAAATTGTTTCATTTCCAACATATGATAGAGTCATAGAATATTGGGTTGGAAGGTACTCTGAGGATCATTTGCTCCAACAATTATTGGCAAAAGCACGGTGTGGGCAACATGGCCCACAGCCCTGTCCAGCTGAATCTGAAGTGTCCTCAGTTGGGGGAATTCACCACTTCCTTGGGGAGAATATTTCAATGGCTCATTGCTCCCATTATGAAAATGTTCTTCTCGTATCAAATCAAAATTTCAACTGGAGTAAATTATACCCATTACTTCTCCTCTTTTTGCTGTAAAAAGGGAGTCACAGCCTCATCTTTAGCCATTGGAAAATGGTCATAAGATCTTCCTCAAACCTTCTTTTCTGTAGGCTGAACAAACCCGTTTCTCTCTGTGCTTCCTCCTGTCAGACTTCCCAGTCCTTTTCATCATCTTTGGCATTCTTCTTTGAACCAAGTATTTTTTTTTTTACAAGGCTAGTATCAGCATTAGCTGAGCAAATTTGAAACCTCGTTCTCATTATTTGACTTAAGAAAGTTGCAAAAATGCCGTCTCATGAAAATTTAGCATCAGAAAATATTCCTGAAAAACAGTTTTCTACTAGTCTGTATGTTCTCTGTTTCCATCTTTGGTACTGCTGATATTACTAGGATATGCAAGGATGCCTTTCTTATCTCAGGTAATGTTCTGCACTCCACTTTAAAGAGATCTCTGATGCCTTTCTATTTATACAATAAATCTTTCCTTCTATCTTGCACCTCAAAGGGTGAGGCTGACAAGAAATATTGTGTATGACTAAGTAATTTCATACCTCTAGGAGCTCATGACACATTCTCTGTACAAAACAACAACAACAAAACCGTAACAAAATTTAAAAAATAAAAGGAAAAACCAACCTTCTTTCTTCAGAAAACAGGTGTTTCTCTTATGAAAATACTGCATTGTTAGATAGATACCCAGTAAACAGGAATTAAAACATTTGTTAAAGTTTGTGCATTACTGTGCTAAACCAAGTGAGTTTCTTGACAATATTGTTGTATACAAAAAGGATCCAAAAAGACAGAGATTGCAAGTAACTTATTTATTCTCTCCCAGAGCATGCAAGGCTAGGGTAGTTTCCTTGAGATTCTGTTTGCTGTGGTCCTGTCCTTTAATGTTCCTCTAAAATAAGGAATAGATCGTATTTGTGTTCCCTTTCATGTTCTGTTTGGCTCACCAAGTAAAATGACAATAGGAGAACAAACATCATCAAAATAATCCTAAAGTTGAAAAAAACCCCACCCTATAAAAAGGTGTAACAGTAAGGACATTCTTCCTGTTAGGGAGTTAATTGTGGGATACAGCTCCTTTAAGGAAGGCAGTCTTCCTATCAATCCATGGCATGACTGGATTCATGACTCAGTTAAGTTCAGGTGGTATACCTTAGAAGGCTTTGTCTGTTGAAGGCTCTGTATTTTGTCATTCTTACACTCACGTGCCTTCCTGTATTCACTTGCCATCTTTTCTTTTTCTTTTACTGCTTTATTCTTTCTTTGTTCCATCCGCTTAACCTGCGATTAGTGTAAAACTTGGTGGAATGGTACCTCCTCTTACTGACTTGTATTTTGAATGACCTGAGTGGAAAACTTTGGGTTTAGTGGTTGGTTAACTTTTTTTTTTTTTTTTCCTAGAATGGAGAACTTTGCACACAGCTTTATATAGCTATTGAATGAGCTAATTCTGGAACAAGTTTATGAAGAACAATTAATCTAATACAAATTCAGTACAGTATCAGAAGTAACCAGACTGACAAAGTTTACAAGCTGAGACATTGGACCATGTTATGACAGATATGGATTTTCTGGAATAAGATACATTATACCATCAGTTTGAAAAAGTCTTTACAAATCCTGAATCAGAGATATTTGTTTCATGCACTGTCTCAGTAGCCAGCATTCTGTGGCATTCATCAGTCTGCCTCTTCATAACCTGTTAGTCTTTACTGCTGCAAGAATGATAATCTTCATCCCATTCACTTATGTGAATTTTTCCTGGGCACAGCTGCTTCTTTTCCTCTTTTTGCTATGTGCCAGGCTTCTTGTATATGTACTCAAATGTTACCAGGATGCTGTGAAAATTGTTAGGTCACCCTGAAGAAAGATTTTGTGGGTTTTCTCTGTGAAATTACTTCCTGTATGCACATGCATGGATAGGTAGGTGGGGGGTGTTTTGAGGGTTTTTTTATTTGTTTGTTTGGGGTTTTTTTGGTGTATGCTTTTACTTCCTGATTGTCATGAGGAGCTGTTAGTGCTCCTGCTGAGTTATAGCAAGGATCCAGTGTAGATGCTGAAGTTTACAAAGCCCAGGTGGCATGTTGACAGATGAATTGTGATGGCAGCTTGAGGGCTTGGTATATTAAACATGATGAGGGGGTGGGTGAGGAACGAGGGTCTCTGTGATTTGCACATCCTTCATCTGATCCCTTAAGCTTTCCAAGAGCAAGATTCATTAAGGAGATTAAGCGCAAGACCAAATGTCTGATTTGAGAAAAGAGCACAGTTGAATTTTTTCCCATTTCCCCAGCTCTGATACCTCAATATAAAATTGATTAGGTCATAGAAATGGCCTTATAGAACTTGTGAAATATTTAAAGCCCCAGCTTGGTCACAGGGCAGTCAGTATTGACATATTCAGACAGCCTTCACAAGATCACTCTGCACTTGCCAAAGTACCACTTGTCTGGCTATCATAAAAATTTGAAGGGTGCCTGTTTAAATGGCCTATGTCGTAGATGCTAGATAATTATCTTTTTAATCTGTTTGAAATGAGACTGTAGCACCTGATGCTGCACAAGTCTTGAGTCTTCTGAAAAAGTCTTAAACCCCCTCAAGGCTGATTCCACACAGTTTGATTCTAATTAGTGGATTAAAAGTAAATAAAACAGCAGGGATTTCAAAGCATTCTGCACTTCCCTGTTTTCTTTCACATGTACCTCAGCTTAAACACAATCTGCAAGATTTCACAACTCTAGAGCAATATATTGTGGGATAGATTCAACTCTGCCTTGAAAATATTAGCAATGATGTAATCGAACTCCTATTTCTAGAAGGCAATCTGTAAATCTGTGTTCTGTTTATACATGCTTAGGATATACTTAATCTATGTTTGTTCATCTGACTTTTGCAAAGGCTAGGTAATGGAATGCATCAAGCTTGATCCTGAGCTTGATCCTAATCGTACCCTGTATGGGTCTTTAACAATGTACTGTATCTTTGAAGCAGGTTACTTTCCTGGAGATAAAGCAACTCTTCATATCTGTTCTGAAGGAAGAGATTATATAGACATGTTTCATCTGTACAGGAAGCACTATTATGTTAGGCTAGATATGCATGGCTTTTATGCAAGAATAATTTGAGATAAAACTCGTGTAAGGGCACTGAGCATTTGAGATGTGAAAGAAAAAAAACACATCAAAAGAAAAAAGAAACCTGTATTCTGTGGAAAGCATGATGGCAATGAATAGTTTCCAAGGATATTGGTTCATTCTAGTTTTCATTTATTAGAGGCTAAGATTAATTTGGCTCAGATTTAATAGATTTTTAACCACAGAAGCACAGAGGAATCACCTTCTGAGATGCTTACTGAGGTCATCAGTGAGACCTTTGAAGAGGGTGACTTAAATTATAAGTGCTACCCACAGCACTGGAATCAAAAGTGTGGTAGTGAATGTAGATAGTGAGAGGTTCTTATCAAAGCCAAGTAAAAGATGAAAGAGAGGACCAAAGACATTAACCTGTAGGACAGGAGAGACTGTGACAATTGGAATGCTCAATATTATATTGGTACATATTTAATAAGCTGTATTGTCATGTGAGAAGTAGTAAAACAGTTCAGCTTTACAAAGTGTGTGGCTTCAGTATCAAAGAAACATGGACCATTTGCTATTTCTTTGGCATTGTTTTGAAGACAAAAGGAAGGAAAAAGTGTCAGAGCAGTGTCAGTCTTATTTACATTCTTATTCTTTTATCATTAACCTGCTCTTTGGAGCAGCCAGTGGGGTGCACTGCCTAGAACTTCTTTCATAACTAGGATAGAGTCACTGTGGAGGAAGAGAGTTTTGATTTGCTTTTTTGGCAGTGTTTTCTTTGATCTGCTCTTTGTTTGGTGAATTTGAAACCACTCTCCCTAAAAGAGCAGACACCTTTTGGTTTTGGTTCATTTATGATCAATTTTACTAGAATAATAATGGCACCACACAGCAGGAAAGAGTATGGTCAGCTGAAGTTCCAAAAGCTTTAAATTTCTTTAAAGGAATTGGGAAAGGGAACTATGTCCAGGACATCCTTGCTCAATGCTTACTAATAAACTGCTATAGGGTTTGCTTTGTATTTGCTATGTGTTAGGAGTCAGACTTTTTTACTCTGTAGAAGGGACCTGTTAACTATCACCAGTCTTTCATTGCACTATCTGCAAGTGGCATATCACTTGCTAGTCAGTGAATTTAGAGTACTGAGTTAACAGTAAAATTCACCTCTATACATCACTGATTTGCTACTAAATTGTCACAGTTAAAGGATTTATATGAACAAAATTGATTTTGTGATTATATGAACAAAAGTAGGATTTTGAGCAGTGTTCTCTTTAAAATGCACCTTCTTTTGGTTATTTTACTTTATTTTTTGAACAAACATCTATTTGCAGCCATGGTCATGTTCCTGACCTAAAGGGAAACTGTTATATCTTTAGCTAAGTTGAAGAAAAAACACTAAGTGCTACCTGTGAAGAAACAAAAAGAAATGTGGTCACCTCTGTTCAGAAATGTAAATCACAAATTAAAACACATAACTATGTCCCCAAGTGAAGATTTATTTTGTTTGCTGGGCTAGCTTCTTGAAAGGTTGCGTCTCATGAACTTGCCTTAAAGCAAAATAATGCTTTCTAGACAAATTTCTTATTAAACTGATGACACTGACAACCATGTTAGGGACTAAAATATACTTCTTATGAAATTTTAATTTCTAGAAACAGGTATAGTTGCAAAGAACTTCATATACTTACTTTACTAACTTACTGACAATGATTTAAACCCCAATCATTTAAAAGTTTTGGGATGAACACTAGACCTCTAGTTACTCTGGCCCTGTTGTTTCTTTAAAATAGAGAATAGTGAGTCTTGTGAATTGTCATTGACTAAAACTTATAGATGTATCTAATCTCTTACAACACAGTCATCAACTCAAAAAAGTGGTGGTGACTATAATTAAATACTGTTAGCAACCAGTCACAAATGATGTCTTCCAGGGCTCAGTTTTGGTGCCAGTCCTGTTTAATCTTTATCAATGACCTGGAAGAGGGGATTGAGTGGATACTCAATACTTTTGCAGATTACACCAGTTTGGGTGGGAATGTTGATCTGCTGGAGAGAGATCAGTCAGGCTGGATCAATGCACCAAGTGCAGCAAAAAACTAGTGTTTTTTAACCAGGAGAAAAGGATGCTGAAGTGAGACTTTAGTACTCTCGCACAGCAACCTGAAAGGAGGTTGTAAGAAGGTGGTATTGGTCTCTTCTGCTAAGTAGCAAGTAATAGAACAAGAAGAAATTGTCTCAAATTGCATCAGAGTAGTTTTAGTTTGGATATTAGGAAATGCTACTTCCCTGCAAGGACTGCCAAGCACTGGAACAGGCTGTTCAGGAAAGTCATTGAGTTGCCATCCTTGGAGGTTCCTAAAAGATGTGAAGACATGGTGGCCCAGAACATGGTTTAGTGGTGGACTTGGCACTGTTATATTAATAGCTGCAATAGATGTCCTTAAAGGAATTTCCAACTTTCATGATTCTATGTTTCTAAGAATTAATATTTCTGAATTTAGATGCATACATGTTACACTTCCAACATTTCCACTAGCCATAGTGGAAGTTCAGAAACCTATCTCATGTGTAAATATGAATATGAAAGTGTCTTGAACTGATCCCACCCAAAGAGACTTAAATTATATCGCCCCCATCTACTTTTCAACTTCAAATTGTCCCAAGAAGAGGAAAACATAGCTGAGGAACTAGGAAACAAAATCACTTGATAAAACAATTTCATATAAAAAATATTTTAGCGATTAATGCTTCTTTAGAAACCTGAGTCACTAATCTTTGCTTACCTTTAAAAACACAGATACATGCCCCCCTATGCAGCAGTCTTCATTAATGTGTTTGCAGTGCTTTGTTTGCTGAAGGCTTCATTCAAATATGGTACTTCCACTTGCAAAACAAAGACAGAATTGGAGACACCACAGCCTTTTCTGTTATGTTTGTCTATGCAGAATCTGAAGGCAGGCCTCCTCTGTCTAAATGTCGACATCTCCTTCTGAATATCTATGCCAAAACTAATTTCCCCAAGCATTCTTAATGTATTCCTTTATGCTCCTAGAGAGAGGGAGAAAGAACCAACTGTAGGGAACAATTAATCTCAGTTTAAAATAGAACAAACAAATTGCTTCCTAAAAATGCCTCTTTGCTTCACTTGGAGGAACTATAAAGAGATTTTAGGGAGTGTGTCTCAGATGTAGACTTCCACATTATAGACAACTCAAGTTAGATGAGATGATTTTCACTCTAAGTATCAATATAAATAGCTGCATCATCATTTACATGAATAACTGTGTGCAAGGAACCAGTATACTTAAGTTTAGGTACACCAAAGACCTGCATAATGAAATTACAGCATTTAGAGGAGAAAGTTATGGCAATTTCATAGCAAAGCAACTTTCTAAATTACTTTGATGTAAAGTAGTAAAAGTACAGTTTTGGTTCTAACCCTGGATTTTTTTCCTTTCACAATCTACAGTGTTTATAGCTCTCATGGAGAAAGATAAGGGTGGAATGTCAGCTTTCAGAATTTAATAGCCATTCAGTCCTAATCTTCAGATAAATATATACATATCATAATCCAAGACAATACTGCAGTACAGAGACCTCATCTGTAAATCTTTAATTATTTAAAATAAAGGCTTTGAGAAGATATTAGAGGCATAATCAAAACAGAAGTAGAACTCATAACATTAAAAGGACAAAATTATTGCTTTTAGAATTATTGAACAGTTATGATTATCTGAATTCTTTCAATTTTTAACTAATTTCTGAATATTCTGTGTGTTAAACTTTCTCCTGCTCCCCATGCTCCCCATCAAACTTCTCTCTCTCTCTTCCGCTTCCTGCAATTTTATTTTTTTTTTTTATATAGAGTTCACTGAGGATCAGAGAGTCATAGAATGGTTTGGGGTGAAATGGATCCCATTTATTTCCAATTTCCCTACCATGGGAAGACCATCCACTTGATCATGTTGCTCAAAACCCCATCCAGCCTGTCTTGAGCACCCTCAGGAATGGGCCATTATCTTGGGTTTGCATGGCAAGAGTTTGGTAGCAGGTGGGTGCTACAAGGGTGTCTTCTGTGAGAATCTGGCAGAAGTTTCTCCCATGAATGGCAGAGCCAATGCCAGCCACCTCCAAGCCAGACCCACCACTGGCCAAGGCCAAGCCAATCAGAGATGTAGTAATGCCTCTGTGATGACATATTTAAGAGTGGAAACAGTTATTGGGCAGAAGTAATTGCAGCAGAGAAGAGAGGAGTGAGAATATGTGAAAGGAAAGACTTTGTAAACACCAAGGTGAACGAAACAGGAGAGAGAGAACGTGCTCCTGGTGCTGGAGCTGAGATTGTCTGTGGTGCAGACAGTGGTGAGGCAGAAGATGCCCATGCAGAATGTGGAGGTCCACATGGAACCAGAAAACCACCTTCTGACCACACAGGGGACCTAATAGTGTATATTGTATATATATATATATGTATATGTAATAGTGTATGCTGTAGCAGGTGGATGCTTGAACAAAAGTTTCGACCCCATGGGAACTCCATGCTAGAGTTCCTTCCCTGCAGGACCTGAAGAACCATGGGGAGAGCTGTTTGGAGCAGTTTTGCTGGTAGGACTTGTAACCTGGGAGTGACCCACATTGCAGCACCTGTTCTTGAAGGATTGAACCCTGTGAAAAGGGCCCACACTGGAGTAGTTCATGAAATATTGTTTTCTGTGGGAGAAATCCCACACTGGAGCAAGGGAACAACAACTCAGCCTGAGGGGGAAGAAGCAGCAGCAGAAAACAGTACGTGATGAACTGACACTAAACCTTATTCCCCATCTCTCTTGTGGGTTGAGAAGGTAAAGAGGAAAGATGTTAAGCCCAAGAAGAAGGGAGAGGTGGTGTGAAGGTGTTTCTCAGATTTTTTTTTTAAATTTTTTACTTCTCATTATCCTACTCTAATTTTGATTGGTAATAAATTAAATTAACTTCTCCAAGTCAGGTCTGTTTTGCTTGGGACAGTAAGTGGTGAATGATCTCTCCCTGACCTTGTCTCAACTTATGAGCTTTTTGCTATATTTTCTTTTCTCTGTCCAGTTAAGAATGGAAGTGATGGAGCAACTTCAGTGGGCAAATGTCACCTAGGCAGAGTGAAACCATCACAAGCATCTACAACTTCTCTGGACGACATGTTCCACTCCTTCATGATCCTCACAAGAAGGAATTTTACATAATTGACATAAACCTACCCTCTTTCAGTTTAAAGCTCTTATACATTGTACTATTGTAATTGTACTTATTACTACATGCCCTTGTGAAAAGTCTCTCTTCAACTCTCTTGAAGCCCTCTTTAGGTACTGGAAGGCTGCTATAATGTCTTCCCACTCTTTCCGCCTTTCTTCACAGGAGAGGTGCTCCAGCCCTCTGAGCATCTTTGTGACCTCTTCTGGACTCACTCTGTCAGGTCTGCATCCTTCTAATGCCGGAAAACCCAGAGGTGGATGAAGTATTCCAGGTGGAGAGGTCTCACAAGAGCAGAACAGAAGTGTAGAATCACCTCACTTGTCCTTCTGGCCCACATTTCTTTTGATGCAGTACAGGATACAACTGGAAAGTTTTGATCATGTTAAACCTTTATCTCACATTCCTTAAATATAATATTTGACTTTTATCTGTATTTAGTTGTATAGAAATTTGAAAGTCGGCCCATGTCTTCCATTCTAACATGACATTAGTTTGTTTTTAGACCTCTCAGTGAGTTTTCTATAACCATTCTCTCCCCATGGTTTCTTGCATGATCACTGGTCTTGTCCTCAAGGCAAAAAAGAAAACATGATACAGATGTCATCCAGTTTTATTGTTTGACATTACCCTTCTCTTTTTCTATCACATTTTTTTCTCATTTCTTCTTTTAATCTTACTAAGGCTTGTCTTTTTAATTCTTTGTCCAAATTCTGCTTTTCATATTCTGCTTGCATTTGGGTTTTTTCTTGGTTTGTTTTGTCTCTTAATGTTTTATGTCACAACAAAAAATATTTTTTGTTGTGTTTTTCTTTCTGTGATTCCACATATGACTTGAAATTTTTGATTACTTTGTGCATATAAACAGGAATGGAATAATTTCTTCAATGGGCAGAGGAAGTGAAATACTCCATCAAAGTAAAATGAATTCTCCATCAAAGCAAGAATACCTATGTAAGTTATGTTTATATTTTTGCAAGTGTTATGTAGGCATTATGTTAATGATCATTATAAACACATTTTTAATCCAGAATTCCCAGCATATGAATAGATAGAGGGTTCTGAACCACTATAAACTGATGAGTTTTTTATTTCAAAGAAGTGTCTTTTGCATATTTCACTATTGCTGTTCAGACCACAAGAAGGCTTTCTATAAATAAAGACAGGCAAAAAGCTATGAAGTGGATCTCATTTGAAAGACTGCCATTCCTCAGAATCTATGCATCAAAATACTGTAAAGCATTTTAGAGCATTTTAGAGCATTCACTGACTCAGCTGCCAAAACCTCATTTTTGTAGGTAATGCTTTAATCCACCGCCTTGCCACACTGACCAATGATGTATCATGCTTTTTCTTGGATGTTCAGAAATCCTGCAAAATGGCACAATAACATACTCAGTTACTCTTCAGCAAGTAGCACACAGTCAGTTTTACTTGTCTTTGAAGCAACAGATTCACTGTGCCTGTGACAGAACCATATTGTACAGGCACAACATATTGCACAGGTATAAAACATTCTCAGCTCAGTGTGCTTCCAGCAGATTTGTGATGACATGCACTGAATAAGCTCCTTGAAAGCCCTGTATTTGTCACAGGTTGTATATTTTGTTGCTACTTTTGTTCTTAAAATGTAAGGAATTTAAGTACTCTGACCAAATATGTTGTCTAATGTCAAATAATATTTGTGATGGTAATGGAGTTTAATTTTGAATCATGGTTTTATCTTTATCCCAAGGATGATTGGTTTCAATGACACTAAATGGCTCATAATAAAAAAAAAAAAAGTATAAACTTTATTTTGGCTGTGAAGTTTACAGCATAAAGCTGAACACATGAACATTCACCTGAAGATATCTGGCATAAGAGAGATCTGATGCAATGTGAAAAGTGTAATAGCCAAAGCATGGAAAATATCCAATGAACTGCTCCACTCCTGAAGCTGCATGCCTACATCTCAGGTTTGCAGATATGTGTTTCTATGAAAAAAAAACCAACCAACCAACCAACCAAAAAAAAAAAAAAAAAAAAAAAAAAAAAAAAAAAAAAACACCCCAAAAAAACCCACAAACCAACAAAAACAACAACAACAACAACAAACCCCCCCCCCAAAAAAAAACACAAAAAACCCCCCAAAACACAACCAAAACACCATCCACTTTTAGGAAAAAATATTGTAAATTTTTTGTTTAAAAACATGTCTTTCCTCCTCACAGAAACTCTCTATTTTATCCAATTACTGTTTAGGGTAAAATTCATAAACAGCTCAGGAATGGGAGTACTGATTTTTTTCCCTTACCAAAAAGACAGCACTGTTTTCCAATTTCAGCAGTTGGGTTCCTTCTAATAAATTGTCCTTCCTGCCCTGTGATTTTATTGCTTTCTTCTACAAAGTTTTTAAATTTGATTCTTTTACCTTATGTTGTAGGGAGCAAACAAATAAAACAGGGTACAGATATTTTTAAATCTTTCCTTTTTTTAGCTGTTCTGCTTTTCACAGAGTAATAAAAAGATCATAGGTTTAGAGAAAGGGAAAATAAATGTCACTCTATAATCGCATGGCACATGACTATAGTTTTGCTTCCAGATTAATTTTCAATGCTGATTAGTTTCAATGCAGATTAAGTGGTTTTGAAAATACTGTTGGGTACTCTCTAATATTTTAGGCATTTACCTACACTTTAAAATCTAACTTATGATCTCAGTTTCTCTTAAACAGGAGCTGGGATTCTGATATTACAGATTTTCCAGAAGAGGCTACATGAAATTGTAGTAGAGTACAGTTAGGTAAGTTAGCTATGAAATAAGCATAAATTGTAACCACAGTCATGGTGATGTAAATCTACAGTAGTTCTGTTGTATAGTTATGTTCTCTGAATTTAGAGCACTGCTTCTTTTTTGGTTTGGTTGTTTTTTTGGTTTTTTTGGTTTTTTTTTTTACTTTTATGCCTTCAGAAATAATTATTTTCTACGAATATCACAAGTTTTATATTACAGCCATATCAGATGTATAAGAGAACAATATATTTATTTTTTTTCAGACAAGACATGCAACCTTACCCTTTTACTGGCTAGATTTCTTATGGGAGCAACACATGTCAACGTGACAGTAAGAATATTATTTGCATCTTTAACATATTAAGGGAAGAATTAAAATGGCTTTAATTGATATCTTAGAGGAAATAGATGACAAAACTATGCATGTTCATAATTTTTACCCCTAATTACATTTTTAAATGTTATATCTTAATGTCAACATAATCTCTAATGTAGAGAGAATTTCGGTGTAAAAGTACATGAATTTTCATAGTGCCACACATATCTTACAGTATAGATTAAAAGTTCCTTCAAGCATCAAGGAAAATGTGTCATGGTGCATTGGCTGTGGAAAGAACTTTCTACTGTACAAGTGTGGACTGACAAGAAAAAAGAGTTATGGTAGGCAGAAAGAATCACAGCTGCCTTGAACATTCAAATTACCTCCTTACCAGCAGAATTATTTCCATGGCATATCACTCTTGCTGTAGATACATTTTTCTTTCTTTTCACTTTTTTTTTTTACTTTTTAATTACTAATTGGAACTGGGGTTTGACTCTGTTGACATGGAATTTGATTTTAGAAAGACAAGAGCAAGCTAAAGCTGAGAGAAATTGAGAGTATACCAGTCTGCACAGAGACAGGGAGTGCATTAGAGTTGAACTGGACACTACCTACTATTTTTTACCATTTTCATCATATTGAAAATAGAATGGAACCTGATTTAAACCACACTGTTCCAGTTTTTCTCCAGTGAAACTGCACCACACTTAAAGTTTGAATAATAGAGTGATGAATCAGACCTTTCAATGCTAGAAATAAAACAAGTGCAGAAGGCCAGTGACTTCTAAATTTATGAACGGTTATATACACTGAACTTGACATTTATACCATACTGAACATGCAACAGTACACCTGTGACTTAAGATAAGTGTAAGCATACTGTTCTCAAAAATAATATAAGGAGGAGCAGACTTATGCATTAATGCAAAAAATCAATCTATAAACATGGGGAAGATTAATTTCCTTCAGAATTTTTTTTTTTATAAAAGCTAAAGTAAACACTGCTACTGAAGTATGCTGAAATGAGGAACTGAGAAAGGCAAGTAAATGACATGGCTTCAACCAGAGTTAGCACATGAGTTTTACACAAACGGCCAAGCATGTGTCTCGGATCAGTAGAAAAGCTATAAACATGGTCTGATGTTTTAAAAGTTTGGTTTAGGTCTCTTTGAGACCAGTGGAAATGAAAAATTCAAATAAGCCATAGTTCATGGAATTCATTAATTCACTTTAGTAGTGTTCGCAGAGCTACCTACAATTCAAGGTGATAAAGTTATGACTGTCAACAGATCTTGAGAGTTAAAAGTACCTGGTCTTTAGGAAAGTGCCTCTATGAAAGCATGGTGATATGAAATAATTTGAACATATGAATGCCACCTGAACATTTCTGGCATCTCCCAGCTTATTAGAAGGTGAGGTATTCATAATGTTTTTATTCCTGTAATGATCATCCACTGTTCACTTGATTTCCAGGACAGGAATCTTATAATACTTATCAGATCTAATGAATATATGCACTGGGAAGCTTAAGTACACCTTGCACAAAAATGTATATGACCTTGGAAGTTCAATTGTTCCATGCATTAAAATGCATAAGACAATCTCTAGCAACATGTTTTGTGGTTATGTGCTTTGACTTGCATTTATGCAGTTAATATCTGTTTTCACACTTTTTTCAAATCCAATTGTAGCATATTGATAGGATAGAGTTGTTCCTTAAAATACCCATAGTATTCAGTTTTTGCCCAACATTTTTCAGAAATTGTGGTCCAGTTAAATAAAAAAGTCAAAAGTAACATTTTGATATACAGCTGACAAATGGAAAAAATACAGTGCCATTTTCATACACAGGAAAATATCTGCATTCCTTCTTTAAGAAGAAAAATTAGCTCAGCCTGAACAACAGAATGCAATAACTTCTAAAATGTTTATATTAAATTTTTAAAAGATAACAAATTTTATTATGTTCCTGTCCTTTTGGGGGATATGAATCCTGACTGTATCTGAAGGCAGGAATAGCCTGAAGATTGTATTTTTTCTTACATTCAGTTTGAGGTTAGATGCCCAAAACAATATCCTCCTTGTAGCAAGTATGATGTAGGCTGAGTCATACATCCACCTAAGGTCTCTCAGTGGTGCAGTTTCTAAAAGAAATAGGTCAGGAGGGAAGCTGAGGGTGAGAACTGGTCCTAATGATTTATGTCTCAGTCACTGCTGCTATGAAGTGTTTCAGTTGGGGAAGACAAGATGCTATTTTCTGGATGTGTCAGACCAATAATTACCATTTAATACTCCTTTCCCAAAGGTCTCTTCTATGGAACAAAGGGCACTGACTGTTGTGAACGTTAATAATCGATATGGTTTATTCTATTCACAGCAATTTCAGTGGCTAATAAGGTTATTGTTATTGGAATTTCAGTACTGGGTTTGCCTGTGTAAGTAACATTTAGCTGCATGATTAAACAAGCCCTTTGTTTGCTTCACTCTCTCCAGATGGGAACTTAGCTCAGTATGACCCAAAAACAATTAGGTAAGTGATATTGCTCTGCTGTTTACATCTGACCTTAAATGTCAGATATCCTGTTTGCCTATACTGAGCTCAGATAAGCCTACACACATTGTGTGTGGACCCTGAACTCTCTCAACTACACTTCTGATTTCCCTTGTGGAATAACTAAAGTCCTGTTTGTCCTGACAAATAATTTAGTTTGGCTGCCAGACATGACTTTGACATGCTTGTGAAGAACTGCATGGGAAGACAATAAGGTTCTGCTCTGAGAACATGGGAGATTCACATGAAGGTTTTGGTTAATTGAACCAAAACCTCTAATTATATCTGCAAGAGCTGGATTACTGACAACTAAAGTGAAGCCAGCAGCCAGGTTTAATTCAGCAGTCTCTTATGAACCACTCACTTCATGTGTGCAGCTCCTACACATCATCTGGATAAAACACATTATCTGTGGAGTCAGATAACCCTTGTGCAGCCTTACATCTGCTTTGCCTAAAGTCTAGATTCTCTACCATACTCTCTAGTGGACTCAGGGAAGTGAAAGAAATTATTTCAGTGAGGTTTTGTGCTTGAGAAAATATTGTCTATGAGAACCATAAACCAAGTGCAGGTTTTCAAACAGTTGAAAAGGAAACAATTTAAATCTACAGTGACAAGTTTTAAAAGTGCAACTTTATACTCAACTTGCCTGTCCCTTAGGAACAGCAGATCTTAAAATTCTGGAAGTGCCTCAAAGCCTTTGACTTCTGTGAAAAACTTTAATCTATGAAAATCATAGATCTTCCTTCCTTAAAATGTACTTTGATCTAACCTTTTAATTTGGTCTTCCTTGTAGTTATAATACCTTCATGCATGATGTATACCATTTTCTTATCTTTTTTCCTTTGTTTTCCTTCATACTCGTTTTCTGTGAATCCTCATTCCGTCATCAATGAAAACATAATTCAATTATGGTATTGAGTAAAGGATGCTAGAAACCGCTACCTTACAGGCTACTAATGTTCACATCCCTCTTTAATTATGTTGCCATAACATGAAGTTTAACAGCAACAAACTCCAATATCTATGTTGAGTATGTTACTTATCTTTTGTTGAATAAAAGACTACATAAATAAGGAAAATGGCTATTATCTCAAAAAGTGAATATTTTCATCAAGGCTGATGTTAAACAATATGTGATCATACAATTTTTTTTTCCATTGCAGATTATAATGCTTCCATTTCTGTAAGAGAGAGGGAAGTCAAATAAATAAAAGCTTTTTCAGCCATGGGGAAAAAAAAAAAACAGGAAAAAAAAAAAACCAAAAAACCCCAAACTTCTTTTAATACTGCTGATTCCATCTGGTCTGTTGGGGTTTTTTGAGAGAAGAATCTTCAGTGGCTTATTGTCAACTTCTGATCCCAGAAGAAGCATCTTCATCTTACTTCTTTCTTTAATCCATGGCAATTGAACTTCGGATAAGGAGACTATCTCCTCATGTCCCATATTTAGCTAGGATAAATCTGTTTTATAAGGAACATGCAAGAAATCTTATTACAGTTCTTGGAATAGATAAGAATTGTTGATGATCTCTTGCAGTCTTTTCATTCTCAAACTAAAAAAAAAAAAAAAAAAAGTTTCCTCTTTTCCATTCCAATCATATGTAAATAATTTGTTGGATTTATTCCCCTTTTCTGAGTACATTTGTTCATTAAGGTTTAACACACTGTCTGTGTTCTTCACCACAAAGCATTTACTTTCCCTCTGTTTAATCAATAGTTGGAGGGTCCTAGGGTACCTGCTATTTATGTTGCTTTTTTCATCTCATTAACTTCCTTTTCTAATTTACACTGGTACTCAAGATATACTTTTTGAATTGCCACTGCAGCTAAGCAAATTATTCTACCCCTCATGACTGCTTTGGCAGCTTCCCACAAAACACCCAGGCTAGTTTCTTGGTTTTTATTGATATTAATTTATTCTGAAATAGTCTTCATCTGTTGCACAAATGCTGCAGCTTTAATTAGAGGGTTGTTAAATCTCCATACTTCAGATCTCCTGTAATTCAGTACACCATCCAGAGACATAGACACCAGAAAATTATCAGGCAAAGCTGGATTTGAAATACCAGATGGTTACACATTACAATGTATCCTCATAAATAAATAAGAAGAATCTCAGTTTAAATGTAGTTGTACTAAGGTATAAAATGTAGCTGATGGCCTGCTTCAGTGTTGCTGTTGGCATGAGGACAAAACCTCTGCAGTATCCTTTGTTCACTTTTATATTGTTACTTTTCCAGCAAAGGTCAAATCTCACATCCCTTTGTCAAAATAAAGAATAATTAAAATCTTCATCCATTACAGCCCCTGGAAACTTCTGTCATTAGGTAAGAAAAGGTCAAGAAATAAACTGAAAATTTCAGCTGTTGGGAGCAAAGAGATTTGCAAATACAACAGGGCTACAGATCCAAGTGTAACAGGGCTATGCTAATCCTTTGCAATATTACCTTTTTTTATTAATAAGCTCTTTGAGTAAAAGAAAAACAGATTCTTTGCCCCAATACTATTGTTTAAATCATAATAGGTGTTAAAAGTAATGGACTGTTTTTATTGTGGCGGATGTGATGAAAATGAGGTGACAATCAAACATAAGGGCAATGACCACACAGGTAAACTTTGTCATCAAAAATCTCAGACAGTTTTTCTATTGAACCTGTTTTACTATGCATTATATGTTTTATTCTTAATTTACAATTTCTTCACAGGAGCATAGTATGGAATCTTAATACAGGTTTGAAGTGTGAACTTAAAAAGAAGCACCCTAGATCACCTCACGATATCTATTATAAAAACTATAAATAAATAAAATATAAAAAGACAAAGTGAAATTAAGATAATTTAGTAGTGTTCTGAGGCTAATGTTAAGCAGAGGAGAGGTACTAATATGTTGAAAATAATTGCAAGAAATGCATTTATACTTCCAAAATTATTTTTAGCATGTAAGTCCTAGAGTTTTAAAAGGATAATTAGAATGCTACTTCAGAACAAGGATTATTAGAGAAATACACTTTTAATGTCAATAATAATAAATACAAATGTCTTTATAAACTACTGAATATTCATTTCACATTTTGGATTTTTATTTTTTTTAAACACACTTTGTATTTAAACATATGCTATCTTTTTAAAATACCTTGAGGCTTTCATGTAGTTTTTTGATCACTTCAGTGAAGGAAAATCTCTCTGATTATTTTATTCACAAGGCTGCTTATACAAGTACATCTCTGAGGTGAGGTAAAATACAGTGTGAGCAAATACACTGAGAAAAGTGTGAACAGTGTGAACAGGACATCATAACATTCTGGTGGAGAACTGTTATTATTGGCCAACAAGAATAAAGCCTGAATTTCAAGTTTTCATGAGTTTGGTTTCAGAAATGTAGAACTTCTGCATACAGTTTGCAATATTTCACAACTGTTGTGGTAATCCTCTTGCCTAATTTTGTTTTCCTAAAAGTTTGTCATCTAGCCTAAATTGTCAGTCTAGATGCTTTTAACATTAATAGAAGGAAAATATGTAACTTCAGAATGCAATTCATCCTGTACTGTAATAGGAGACAGGGCTCCTGCATGTGTCTCCCTCTTTTGATCTATTAACTTTCTGTTGCGTGTAAGAAATTCAGACCCAAATTCAGCTGTTTGTTCACAGTTACTTAAGATAATTCAAGATACTACATGATATTCAGAACACTATCAGGGAGCTGAAACAAATACCCTTTGTAAGACACCAAAACCTCTAAGGATATTCCAAATGGCACCAGGCCCCTGTGTGAAAGCAGTTCAGTAGTATTCTTGAATATTAATTCAGATGGAATGTCTAATGCTTTGATGGCTTAAATTGCATGCAATGAAGTCCACCCAAGAAGAAAACAAATAAATCTATTTGCTTATATACTATATTAACTATATAACTTATATACTTCAAAGAAAATGTGGACTGTAAATGGAGTTAATTTGAGTTTGAAAAAAGTCAGTTGTCATATCTGTTTTCACAATGATCTGCTATTTTATCAATCCTCAGAAATTCAGGAACTGATTTTGCCATCCATCGTATACAGGTGCATGACATCTGTTGTGCATGACCGTGACCTAGTCTATATGTGGGTATTTGTATATATTTCTATTCTTAAGTGTCCTTACAAATTGCGTGATAAATGCTCAAAACAGCAGTTTTAGGTACTTGTCACATTCACCTCTTTTCCATATCAATATGATTCTAACACTACCAAATGTATCACTATGGAGTCTAACTTTTAAGATATAATTTGTCCTGGATATTCTTTTGCATAGAAATTCTCTGGTTTGTAATCTATCAGTTTGATAACTATTCATTCCCTCTTATCTTATTAGTGTTTTGAGTTTCAAAACTCCAGGAGTGAAGGATGACCTTAATCTGAAAAAGTTTATTTCTTGAGTAGCTTTTTGTACTCAGGGGTGTACTCCTTTTGAAAGGGAGTGAACCACTGACCAGAGAAGGCAAGCTTAAATTAGTGCATATCCTCAGGGCAAACCTCCTGTTCTCAGCACTTGCCTGAAGCCAACACAGTTCTCCTGTTTTACTTAGTGGTGCAAACTAACCCAATTTCCTTCCTCATGTATCTAAATGGCATCTAGGTAAAGACACTTCCCCAAACTTAGGGTTTAAAACTTTGGCTGATATACATGAGTCTACCACTGTGTGACCAGAATGATTTTGTCTTGAAGTTAACATAATTAGTTGATATTAACAAACCTTGACAATGTTACCTTTTATGTTTTAACAGTAAACTATTAACATTTTTTTTGCATATACACATATACCTGGAAATAGACTACTTAGAGACATGATTTTGCTGCTGTCTCATTTGTTTCTTCAGGAAACAGGACTTCCAGTATCACAAGGTATTCCGGAGCATTTTTCTTCTGTATCTAAAGGGGGGAAAGTGGAATGAACTATAAACCACTGCCTAAAGTTTAGGGGTTTTTTTCCAAGTCTGATAAGCCAACTAGTACCTGTCCATTTTCACATTACCTTTCATCACAGGCTAGTAATTTGGGGTATCTGCATGTCTTTGAAAATACCTCAGTGAACATACACATTTAGAGCACCAGCTGAAGGTCAAAGTAGAATACCTTAAAGCATATAAGATAATCATGGTACATAAAAGGGACTAAATAGACCTTGATAAAGTAAATGGCTTCTAGGAAGCTGTTCAGCACAAAACACAGGTGTCTTATGCCAGGGACAGGTGAGTAGCTCTCTTAGACTACATAACCTGTGTTGACTCAACTTCACTAGAAATACAAGATGCCTGAACAGAATCTGTAAGTAAAATAGGCATCTGCATTTTGAGAACTTCATTTAGATATCAGTAATCTTGGGTTAAATGCCATCCTTTCTGTGTCAACAGTAAAGATCTTAGGAGAAAATATTAGAAGTTCCACCATGGAAGATTTAATTTCTGAAATTCTCTGTTATGTGAACCTGATGAGGACACCAAGTAACATAAAATTTAAGACATTAAATATTAAACTATTCAGAATTTTTGCTCACTTTCTGAAAATCCATTGCTTCCTAGTATTTAAAAAAGTAAATAGTAAAGTCTGTAGAGGAAATTTTGAAGACTTATCATGTTTTAAATTTTTTTCATGCTATGAAATATAGCAAAAATGCAAAATCTCAAAAAAAAATTGAAATGTGTACTCAGGAATGAAATAGGTCTAACAACACTACACTTTATTTATTAATCTGAAGGGTGAAAATCTAATATATTTATCGTGGTGTTTTTTAAACTAGTTTTCATTTACCAAAAGAGCAAGCATAGAAATGGAGAGTCCAGATGGAAGATTTGAGCAAATGCAAAACTATTCATTTTCTCTATGTCTAACTAATTTCTCCACTCTTAATTAACTTAGGAATTATTCTGTAAATATATTAGGCATGTACTACTTGAACAATTGACCAAACAGTCTCATCATAAGAAAAATATCAGAATTACACATGTAGGCATAAAGTGGGCCCAGTATCTGCGACAGTCATAAAACTCCAGAACATAAGCTTTTTCTTTTATTAGTTTTTTTACTTCCACAGAAGTGAATACAGCAATCAAAAAATCTCTTGGGAGGATGAAAAATCCCAAATGTACATTGCACAGAAAAGCAGGATTCCACCCTTTTCTTGGAGTTCAGCACTGTCAGCCAAAATTACATGTTTGAGAGGAAGTTCAGTTCTGGGAGGTATTCCAGATTCATTTATGAGAAAATGAATCTCTCTGTGACCAACATATGCTAAACAACCTATGGTGTATGGGATATGGGCTGTTCTTTCTTTTCATACATCCCTTTATAAACTCAAATGAACAAATATACCTCATGCATGGAGCAAATACCACTAAAATAGCACACAGAATCACCATAGAGCACTTTGGTTGGGAAGAGACCTTAAAAACCACCCAGTTTCAATCCCCCTGCCATGTGTCTTCCACTACACCAGGTTGCTGAAAGCCCCATAAAACCTGGCCTTTTACATTTCCAGGGATAGGGAGTCCACAGTTTCTTTGGGCAACCTGTACTAGTGTCTCATGAGTAAAATTATTTTTCTGACGTCTGATCTAAATCTACCCTTATTCAATTTGAAGCCATTCCTCCTTGTCCTGTCACTGCATGCTCTTGAGAAAAGTCCCTCTGCAGCTCTCTTCAGGTACTTGATGGTTTTCCCAGAGCCTTCTCTTCTCCAGGCTGAAAAACACCAGGTCTCTCAGTTTGTCTTCATAAAATAGGTGCTTCAGTCATCTGATCATCTTTGTGGCCTCCTTCAAACACACTTCAAGAGATGCACATCCTACTTATGCTGGCTTTCTGTGAGCTTACATTGTTGTGTCAGGCTGAGTTTCTTGTCAATGACAACAAGTTGTCCTCCTCTGGGCCGCTGTCAATCCATTGTCTGGCCAGCCTGTACTTATGCTTAGGATTGCCTTGACTCATGTGTAAGACCTTGCACTTGGCCTTGTTGAACTTTATGAAGTTCACACAGATTACAGCATTGAACCTCCTCTCTGAGTACATCTGCTGGTAAGTGACTCAAATTTAGAGCAAGGTTTGTGGTTTTTTGTTTTTTGCCTTGGTGCCAGTCACAGTATTCTCTTCCCTTACCAATATAGTAAAGGATTTTCCCTGACACTATCAAACCTTTTATCACAGGCAAATAATAAAGAAGTAACTTGATTGACTGAAACGAGCAGCCCATATTTGATCTAATGACAGAAGGTTCAGTCTGCTCGTATGCTCAATTGCACCCATAAATTGTGCACTAATACCGAGCCACTTGAATGGAAACATAGCCACTGTGATTATCACATCCTCCCTACTTGTCTTGCCCCTAATTTCCAGGAACTTGAACATCTTTTTTTTATTCTGTACAGTGTACCACCTCAACAATAAAGAACACATATTCTCATCCAGTTTTATTCTTCCAATTCTTGCCCATTTTTGCCAATACATTCTAATTCAACTCACACTGTGCACTTCAACTCCAAATTATTTATCTATTAAAAACACTTAAAATATTAAGATTCTTCAACTTTGTTTCTGGTAGGAAAAGGACAATGACTTCACAGTTATTTCGATGATTATAGGTATGTGAATTGTCTTTGTTTCCTTGTAATTAAAGGTCAAAATCACAGGCCTCTATTTCAAAATTTAAGAATTTCATGCCATCATTCCAGCTATTTTTCTTCCAAATTTAGCTATTACCTCTGTCTGTGTCAGAGACAGTCTTTTCTGAGACATGGTCTTTGCAGTACTATAAAAACCAGTAAAACTGTAGCAAACCATTGATTCAGTTGCTTTCTTCCCTGCAACCCACTAAAATCCTCTTAAGGGTTTTATGCTGCTGAAAATCACTATAATGCCCAGCTTCCTTCCCTTATATTGTCTAGGAAAAGGGAATTTTTAATGACTTTTAAGATTTTTTTAGATGTGGTGAACATAAATCTATTTCACCTTGACTTTTAAATTGGTGAAGAGATAATCAGTCTATGTTCAAGCTATCCATTTTATTTCTTTTCATTCTAGGTTCGAAAGTAAAATCTAGAACTATAATTAAATAAGTCTAGATAAATAAATAATCTTGATGTTAATTAATCAGTTTTAAGAACAGCATATGTAAATTTCTTGTGTGTTATTTCACATGGCATGAAAAAGATATCATTAGTATTGTCTCCTTTCCAGAGCTGTTCAAAAGCAAAGAAAAGCAACACAGCAAGAGTTAGGAAAAGGTAAGACTACTCATGTGATTTTACTTATCAAAATGTCAAGCATAACCTGAAAACTTCCTGTCAGCCATCCCAAAATGTCATAAAAAGAGAAGTTTGCGAGGCAATGTGGAACCTTTCCCTTTAGACAGAGGTGTGATTTGAGTTCAAGCCTGTGAGCAAAGAAACAGTATTTTAACACAAACTTTCAGCCCAGATACCCTTTGTGGTATTAGAAAGAATCCTTAATCCTCTGCAGCATTTCCTCCAGAGCAATATGGAAAGAATAATATCTAGCTGAAAATGCTGTTACACAGATCACTTATTTTATGGGACAAAATAATTGTAGGTCTAAGCAAGCAAAATTCCACTAATGTGACAATAACTGCACTTGCTTATCACAGCAATGAATTAAACATTGTATGGACAAGTTCCTCAGATAAGTAAATAAATTAGTGTTAAGTTTCATTAGTTCATCCTTCTGTGATACATTCAGAAAAATGCAGTCCAAAACACTGACTCTACTTGCAATGAATATACAAGATACATATCAAAGAAATCAAAATTTTTACTTTGAAAACCCTTCCTGTCATTATTTTCCCTGTTTTTAAATTGTTTACAAAAAATAAATCAGGATTCCTTGGCATTTATTGTCTTGAATTATTTCTATAAATAATTCTTATTCTCTTGGTTTAGTATGATGACTTCATTTCTTGTATCATCAAGCATGATGAGGATACTGAGTGATTTTTCTTGAGCTCATTACTCTTTCATGATATTGTTTCTATTACTTGACTGGTCAAATGAAACATTAGGAAAATAAAAATATTAAAGTGTGCTTATGCATTGATAAATAAACTAGACAGAGGTATTATTACAGGCTATCAAGGTCATCTGCTCACCTTAAACATTTGGAAGTTGCCCTAAGTCATGCTAGACATCTTTGTCATCTTGTTTACATAGTGAAGAGAAATAGCAACATTAATGGGCAGTTCTTCTGACAGGCCTAAGGTCTGCAATCTTTTGGTTGGAAAAGATTTTTAAGATCATCTAGTGCAACTACTAACCCAGCACTGCCAAATCCACCACTAAAATATGTCCCTAAGTGCCACATCTCTATGTCTTTTAAATACCTCCAGTGACAGTGACTCTTCCCTGGTCAGCCTGTTCCAGTGTTGACAATTCTTTGATGATGAAACCTGAACCTCCCCTGGTGCACTTGAGGCAATTTCCTCTTGTCCTACTGCTTATTACCTGGGAGAAGAGACTGACTGCCACTTCACTACCATCTTCTTTCATGCAGTTGTGGAGAGTGATAAGGTCTCCCCTGAGCCTTCTTTTCTCCAGGCTGAACAACCCCAGTGCCCCCAGCCTGTCCCAATAAGATTTGTTCATCTCAGATAACCTGTCTTCTAGAAGTTGTCTCTACTGACTAATTGAATCTGCAACATATATAAACATGCCTGTTTAATCCCATTTGTACATCAAGCATCCTGTGCTCCAGCTGCTAGTCTAGAAAAGCACAGGTGTTTATAGGTTACATACCTTGTCTGCCAAAGCTGTGAGAAGATAGCACTATGGCACCTGTTTTTCGGCTTGGTACGATTAATTGCAGGATCAATATCAAAGACGAAGTTGATGATTTGGAAAGACATACCATATTTTATTGAAATATATATATATATATCCTAAAGTGATATAAAAACCAAAGTCAAATTAAGTTCAGAAGTTACTCAAATACTGATTCAACTAAAAAAATTCTGAAATAAAATATTAATACAGAAGTAGTCCAGTTTTAGGTGAAACATGATTTTTTATGAGATTTATTGATAAGAACATGCATTCGGATATGCACTATGCAGTGTGAAGTTGATTAATGGATTACACTAGTCTGACATATCTTTGTCTTTTTGCTTAATTTCTGAAAATCATAAATTCCTAGTCCTTGAAGATTAAAAGCTCAAATACAAATGTTTGTCCTGCACTGAAGAATACATACTTGTTTACACTCTGTTCAAGATTCTAGACTGAGAATAACACAGAGTAATAAGTTAGGTTTGTAAGGAACAAACACGGTAGCTCTTTTAAAGTTTATTATCTGCTTCACAGAACTTTGGAAATAATTCAAGAAATAAATTTCCCAGTTTAGAAAAGCAGGCACCTGTAATAACCACCAGGAATTTAATATGAAAAAGAATGTAAATCTTAATTAATGGTATTTTGGAAAAAATGCTGTATTTTTTGTATTCCACATTTCTCTCTGAATGTAGAACGTACTCATACGTCCTTTGTTCCCCTGTGCTTAATGTATTCCTGGCAGTGGATTGCTGCAATAAATTCTGTCTCCCTCAGGTGCTGCTGTTCCATAAAGAAGTGAAAAAGACATTAGCTTCTTTCATTCTTCAGACAAGAGAATAAAACTGACCACTGGAAGTGTATTTAGAAGGTAGCCATCAGCTTACTTTCTCATTTTATGAAGAGTATCTCAGTGGATACTAAAGGTTTTAATGCTGCATGAAATACACAGGAAGAATGAACATCTATAACAGCCTGAATTCTATTTTTATTTCTGATTTTTCTAATTGCCTATTAACAATTTCAATTATTCAGGAGTATTTGAGGGGAAGTCAACCCATGTGTTATTTAAGCACTGTCCTTATACTGATAAACAATGGAAGACTGTAGGTTGTTATTTCCTTGACAACACTGGACTGAAGTTGTGATGGTGACTAGCTGACAGTGCAGCAGGGACATTTATAATCAGATTCATAAAGCCTTTAGGGATGGCTTGGGCACTCAAGCCCCTCCAATATTTACATTTGGTATTAAACACTTCAAGTGAAGATAATGATTTTGGCTCATTGCCCTTTCCCAATATTTTGAAACAGTCATGCACCCATGGTCATAATAAAAGCAAAATTAACTTCGCTGCAAAGGGAGAGGAACAGTTACTAGTTGAAAAAAGGTAATGTCACACTTAAAACAGCTATTTTGACACTATATTTTAAGGAACATTTTAATTTTTTTGGATTCATCTTCTACTCAGGAAATAGATAAATTAATATGGTCTTTCTGATCTTCCAATAACTCTGCTTACAGTTAACACAAGGCCCTCACTAAAAAAAGAAAGTCAAGTTCCACATTAAGGGTAATAATAATCACAATTCCACATTTTGGTAGTTTCTAAATTAGCTATTAATGAATAAAAGTGCCACGACTTAGAGTAAGGCAGATTTAATGACCAAGCTTGTGATATGGTATTTTTAAAAAAATGAGAAACCAGTTGGTCATTGGGTTTTTCCCCCAATGTCAACTTATGAGAACCATGGTACAGATAATCCACCACCTTATGAAAGCTATTAAACAAACTGCTTATCTTAACTTGTACAAAGTTATGTTCACTAAATAAAGAATTAAGAAATATTCCTCTAAATGCAAAAATGTGTTTGACAATTACCTCAAATGTTTTACAGACTGAACTTGAGATGAAACTGTCACGGGACTAGTACTGGCAAAGTAATGATATCCTCTGTAACGGAATTTTAATTAAGCAGAATAATATGAGGAGAGGATTTTTTTAGCTTCTAAGTGAGAAGCTGAGTTTCACTAACACTTTTCCCTTCACAGAGAGAACTATCAACTCCTTTTGTGGAGCTGTATTCTGGTTTACTTTAGAGACTGGAAAACAAGGTAGAGTTCCAGGAAATGATGAATCGTTAACCTTAGAAATAAAAGAAATAATTACATACTTTGTATTCCTCTCTAGAAATGTATATCATTATGTCTTGAAAACAGCCTGCAAAAGCAAATTTTATAGTTCTGATTTCCAGAATTATGGTCTTTGTGACACAATGTACCTTCCAGTGGTTAAAAAAAATAAATGAGTAAATAAAATTCTCAGAAAACATAGAAGCTGAGGTATTAATGGACCAAAACTGAGGCAAAGACAAGCTTTTCTGTAGTTTATAAATAGTTACTGCAATAAAACTGTGACTGATATAAAAAGTTCCATATGGTTGATTTAGTTTTTAAAGGATGTACAATTTGGATGGTGTGTGAAACTTTAAAATTCAGGTTATCATCTTATAATTATTAAGTGTTAAAGCACAGTGTTAGACACTCTGTACAGTACGGGAACTTGAATTTTCTTTTGAACCAGTGAGGGCAGGTCAGCATCCATGATAAAATATTGAAGCAGATAGGTTTCAGATGTGAGCTTCTGTAGCAGCTCATACATTCCTTAAAGCTCACATATAGAACCAATAACTGTTTCTTTTTCTTCTTTAATAAGACCTTAAAATACAGCTGGAACTTCTAAATGGCAAAGCCCTGTCAGAGTTGTAAAGGCTTGAATTCTACCCACAGAGTTTATGGAACTGAACAAATAATCCCCCTGAAATTACACTGTAGACTCAACACTAAATCCTAAGTCTACCAACACAAGTTCTGTAGGTTTAGTATTAAGATTGATTCCTGTATCCCCCAGGAGAATTGCTATGCTGAAGTAAAAGAGGCAGAAGGAGATGGAACAGTTAATTTGTAACTGAATATGAAGAGACCCCAACATAGAGACAATTCCATCATCTAAGAGACAGAAGAACATCTGTTCTAAGTCACTAGCCCATCACCATAAATTTGCTCTGTGATGGCTTTAACAGGTCTAGGTAAAAACAAGAAAACAAATCCCCAAATTTAACTTAAGAAAAAAAAGGTTTTGAAATATCAATTAAATAAAATTTTAATTGAATTTTTTAAGTTCCAAATGAATTGAGAGTTGGTTTAAAGCAAAAGTCTGATTCCTACATTGTTTCAATAGAAACACAATTTAGTTTTGACTAAAGTCAAAGCAATAGGTTTCATTAGGATTTTTAGAAAAGTATTGCTGTACTGTAATAACTAAATATTATCCTTTCTGATTGGAAAGGAAACACCACCATGTTTAAAACAGAAACAAAGCTGTCTTCAGTACAGGCCTCTGGAGAGTGCTTAGTTTGATTTTCGTTAAATATTTATCTTGTGATGAAAATATTTTGACTCTAGATGTTTCATTTTTATCTCCATTAACTAAAAAGAGAAGAAAGGCAATGACGATAGTCACAGATGTTTGAGTTTCTGAAGTTTAGAGTTAAATGAGTTGAATCCTATCCAAGATGTCCATTTTAGGTAGGACTCATTAGTGATTCATAGATACCCACAGTGTAGACATCTGTGTGCAAGCTAGCTGACTACCTGTCTGCGTAAAACATTACCTATAAACTTGGACAGAAGGCTACGTAGGCTACAAAATTCAATTTTCTACAGTTACTTGCTAGATACATAGAACAAGGAACAAAGTAAAAAACATATGTTTATCATATCTCAAACTAAAATTATGATTATTTATGCAAGAATCTCCTGGTACTCTTATCAGTAGTTATAATAATACTTCATATTGTGGTAGCTTGCAGTGGGAAAAATCCCTTCTGTCTGTTTTCTTAATATTTGAATTTCTGTGTGCGTGTTTAGAAACATTTTCAACTGTTAAGATGCTAAAAGATCTGACTGATGAAAAACTAAAATGAAGAACTTTGTGCCTGAAATTATTTTCTTTTTGACATTAGTTGAAAATTCTAGACAGGGTCAATCATTTTGAAATATGAAGAAGACCAAAGAATTCAATTGCATGAGCTGATTGCTGAAGTTTTGTTTAGTATATATAAAATAAATAATAAAAATTGAGCCACAACGGGAACAAAAGTACTCAGAAAAGAAATATACACAACAATAGGCTTCATTCCTGTAAATTTCAATTCACTTTCACAAGTTAAGTAATGTCAAATATGTTGGACAGGTCCTCTAGAACTGACAGTGCAACCTAATGTTCCATTAATTTAATAAAATATCAGTTAGACAGGTTATCATAGAAATTATGAGAGAAAAAAACTTAAGTGAGTTACTTCATCATATTTACAAATAGCCCTGTCGTGTAATAGTTCAGTTTGGCCTTGGTTTCGTTGCATTTAAAAATGAACCTCTGATTCATTAGACTTTTCAAAAATGCTCTACTGTATTTTATGGCTTCATATTCCACACATTTTCTTATAAGAACATTTCTTACAAGTCTCTATGACCCTCTAGCATTTCAAATCCCCTTTAGGGATATTGTATATCCTATATCAAGTTTATGGGAAGGTACATATATATCTGCATGAATACATTTCTTTATGTTTGCATTCAGTGACTTCAGTCTGCCAGCCATAAAATAATCAACTTGGCCCTTGGCTCTCCAAGTGGAATATCATGCTCTTCAAGGTTTAAAGCACTTAAAATCTTTGGATCAGTCTCTCCAGGACAAGTCTTCTCACTCATTCCTTTATGCACAGTAAAAATTTTCCAAGAGCTGTGCTTTCCTCGTGATTTAAATAAAGGGATAGAGGTGTTCAAGGTACCACAGCAGCACATCATTTCTGAGATGGATAGAAGTGATGAAGTTTTACCTGTCATGAAACATACCCTCTGAAAATTAAGATTAATTTAAACTCATCATGTATTTCTTCTTTCATTTTTATTTATGTTGTGAAAGGAACAGCTGAAGAATACTTTCTGACATGTTTTGGTTTTTTTGGTCATTAGTATTGAAAACGCCAAGTATTGTGCAGAACAAATGATGCACCCTAGTTGATCAGGTGTCATTACATTGTTAACTTCTATCCAGAATTCTGATTTTTGTTTAGTAATTAATTAATATAGGAATTAGTCCTTGTGTCCTTCTCAGATTATAATGAATAAAAGAGGTTTTGTGGGGCCAGTGATGAGCCTGGTTTTCTCTTGTCCAGCCTATGATCTTGGACAATTTGTGTACCACCATATTACTGAGCATTTAAAATGAACAAAGAGAATAAATAAATGCAGATATCAAAGCATTTGGAAGCAAATGAAGGAAACAAATCACCATTGTTTAGCTGTGTTAACAATATGTATTTTTTTAAGGTTAATTTGATATTTCAACAGGAGATTTAAGTTAAAACATAGACAGATACTGTAGCTGTTAAAGTTCAAGCCAGGATGGTGCTCTGAAATAAACAAGGATATTAGAAATATCCCACCTTCTGTAGCATATTGCAGCAACAGCTGAAAGGTTCATCATGCTGGTTTTGGACTGCTGAGGACAAGTTGCTGGAACAGCAAGCCAAGGTCTCGCTTCTGTTTACGGCTCTCTTCAATGTCTGGCAAAAGGGAAAGTAAAATCATTCCAGAAGAGTTTGAAGGGAGTAGATTTCAACTTCCATGAAATCTGTCTTGAGAGTAAGTGTTTAATTTCTACATATACAGACAAAAAAAAAAAAAAAGTGTCTGATTCATTCACATCTTATAGGTGAAATATATTAAACTCATTAAAACTTTTATTCTATATAGGTTAGGCCTGAAAATAGTTTCTGAGATTATTAGTCATACCTAGTTAAAGAAAAAAAACTGACCAAAACCAATGTTCAAAACAATATACAAAACAATATACAAAACAATATTTCCTGGAGATGGAAGGCAGGGAGAAGACTTCCCTGCTTTTTTTACTGTGCAATAAATATGCCATCATTCAGTCTCCTTCTAGAATTTCTACCACATATGTTCCAAGTTCTGGTTCTTGAGAATAGTCTTTAGTAATTTATTTAAACCTATTGTTATCTGAAGAGAAGCCAGGCAAGAAGACTACTTAAGGCCATGTAGAACAACCAGTAAGTTACTGCTGTTTTACTGTTTATTTAAACAAAGATATCAGTACTGATTCTGTTTTAACTTGTGTGAATACCTCTGAAAAAAAACCAAAAGGGGTTTTCCAAATTTAAAATGGAAAGATTTAATATTTTTTTAATGTCATTTCCAGGGGTCTTTTGCCACAACATAGAAAGAAGTTCATGACTTCCTAGATCATTCCGTTGGCTTCATTTGCCTTTGTCTTTGAATAACAACTTTAATTTATTCTTACTTGGGCAAATATCATAATCACCATGAAGAATATTGTTACAGGATGTCTTAGGTGCTGGTGTGCAAAACTGTTCAGTTTAGACTTGTAGAAAGCCTTATTTATCACTAGCATGATAAAGATGAAAAGAAAATAGATAAATGTCTAACAATGTGCTATGAAAAACATTTTTATTGTCATTATTTTATGAAAATTATCACCTTAATCTGCTATATGTTTAAACTTAAAATTTTAATATATAATTCATAATATTTTTTAAACTTGTTTTGAAACATTACTAGTAGCAATATGTGAGATAAACGCCCTTTTTATATGTGGCCTTCTCAGGACTACAAATCACAAATATATGCTCAGTCATAGCCAATAAAAAAAAAGGTAGCTGTTCATTGCAGCCACCTATAAAGTCATTTGGAGTAATACTGTCTGGCTGCCACTTTTTATTTTCTTTTTTTTTTTTTCTTTTTCTTTTTCTTCTTCCTCTTTTTCTTCTTATTTTTCTTTTTGTTTTTCTTTTTTCCTTTATCTTCTTTTTTTTTTTTTTTCTTTTTCATAGGCTAAAAGGGTTTTTCTTAGAAGAGTCAAAATATGAGTCTCATAGTTCAGCCGTGAGATCTAAGGACTAAATTTCTGCCTAAGCACATGAGAGAACACACACAGTTCTGTTTCAGTTTGCTCAATCGCCTGCTGTGCCTTAAGGTTAAGAAAAAAAGGAAATGTACCGAAACAAGATAATGTTAGCTTACAAAGGCAAAGAGTTTAGTTCTCATTGAAGTACTGAAAGGAGCAACCTGTAAAAAGTCATAAATACAGACTCAAACTGTTGCAGTCACTCCTGATCTCCAGTGGAGCAACACTCCTATTATCATAGCAGGACCATTGCACAAAACTGTGGGTTTACTTTTCTCTAATATTTCTTAAGAGCAGAAAATACTTTTCTTATCATTCCCATTATTCTAAAGATGACCACCTTTGATTATATGCTAACTTTTATTTCTGAATACCAGCAAGCAGACCAGTTCTTTCAATTCAGCTGGTGTTCTTCCAGAAAGCAAGTGTAGGAAGTTAGTAAGAATGTTATTTAAGCTATTAAAGCAGTTTCTGGCTGCTTTAATATGAGGCTAACCAAGCAATAATGTCAGTCACTTCACAATATGGGAAAAGTGTTAGCATTCCATCAGCTTGTTCCTTTACTTTCTTTTGAGCTATTAGCTACTTGTAAACATAAGTTTGTTATCATATAAGGCATTAAGTAACCCAAACACTCCCGTTATTCTCAGTCATGCTGCACAAATTTTAGATGATCTAATTATAATTACTCATATGTCTCCTACTTTCCATGCTGTGGCAAATACTTTGGACTTTATCTCTAGTAAGTTGTCATGGTATTAACTCTTTACCATCATATTTTACTTCTGTGTTTGTAACTGTACCTGCAGCAGAAGTAGCAAAAGTGGTAGTTTGGTTCTCAAACTTAAAATTATATCTTTTCAAATATAAAATTATCCCAGTTACATGTCATAAAATCTCATTACTATTTTTCAACATAGCTTTTTGCACAGGATATACTTGCTACTTTGTTGGATTAGAAATGTAATTCAATAGTAGTAAGACTACAAGTGGACACCTGTAATGAGATAACAAGTAGAATTCAACTGAAGGACAAACAAAACAACTGTGCCAACCTTTTACTCCTGAAATGAAAGGCAGACACTTCTGTACTTGCCTTGAACTGCAAAGTTGACCGTCAAGCTGGTAAGCTGGCAATGCCTCTGAACCCTCTGTTGAGCAGGAAATAAATGACTAAGAAAATGACAGTGCTTAAGAGAAATGTGTCTTAGTCCACCACTGTTTTGGGTGAATTCACAAATCATTTTCCCATGTGATCCATGAATGATGAAATCAAACCTTAGTAGCATAGGAGGTAGAGGTTTTGTTGAATAGGCAAGCAATATTTATCCTCTTCTACTAAATATGTATATTGAGTTGGTCTTCCTCTATTACATAGGTATTTTATCAGTCATAAATCAGCCTTTCATTGCACCCAGTTAGAAGGACAGTACACTAGAATATTCAGTATTCTGTGATTTTCCCTATTAGATTTCCTGAAACTAATGAAAGGATGAATTTATATCTTCAAGCTATAAAGCCTAAAACATTCATGTGCCTCACCTTGTCTGCCCAAAAATGAAGACAGGTCTGTAGGAGGGACAGATGGTGGGAAATGAGAAAGAATGCACATATGTGTATGCAATGCATGTACAGAAGGAAAAAAAAAAAACCAAAAAACACCACCAGGAACTTTGAATTATCACCTAATCAGGTTTCAACTCTGAAATATGAACATGTTCATTAAGGTCATAACTGAGTTTCACCTGAAATCTAATCAAAATAAATTCCTTCATCCCAAGTAAACAGCAAGCTTGCATTATGAATGTGTATTATCAGCACATTTAATAATTTTTAGTAGAAATCAGCAATACACTAGGAGTGGAAAAATCCCAATTTTCCCAATGAAATTGGGTCTTTTCCCAATTTCAAAGATAAGTTCAATAAGTTAGAGTTGTTAAGTATAGAACAGTTGGAAAAACAAAGTAACAGAAAACCACCAAGTTAATTGTGAAAAAAATTCTGTTCCCACATTAATAATATCAGAGTATTGCATAGAAAAATACTGTTTGTTTGTTTGTTTGTAGGTTTTTGTTTTAGTTTCTTTTTTTTTTTTTTTTGTTTGCAGGTTTTTGTTTGGGCCGGACTTTTTTTTTTTTTTTTTAGAGAGGTTCTCTCTTGCGTGTTTGCTTGTTTTCTGTCCTAATAGTTGTCATGTAAAAGTGGCAAGAATAAGGAACACCAACTTGCCCAAATTTTCCAAAACAGTGATCACTGTCACATCAGGGAAGACATGGGGAAAATCCTAATGAAGTCATGAAGTCAGCTACTAAAGAAACAGAAACAGTTGCAAGAAACACAGATTGCAAAAATCCAAGGTGCCAAAATGTAAGACTCTCTGTGTTGTATCAATAATGACAACTGGAAAGCAAGAACTACAGCATGCATGCAAGGAAGGTAATTGTGACAGGAGTGATATAGTTTTATACACCTTCTTGGAATCAGGAAGTCCACTGCTCTCAATAATGCCTGCTGGGATGGCTTTTGCAGCTAGAGAAAGTAAATTTTTGGGTCCAAAGTGAAAACAAGCAGGAAAATTTGGCATGACCAGTATAGTCATGGCTAAAGAAGTTATGCACTGCAAAGGAAAAGGTGCAAGACTGTTCCAATCAAACAGCAAAACAACATGAACCACATTTTCAATCTGTATTTAAATGACTCATAACTTTGTTACAATGGGAGCTTTTTCTCACCCAGAAAAGCAATATCAATACTACTAATTTTGGTATCAATTTACCCTTATTTACCCTCACTTAAATTTACTTGGAAAATGTCTTTTGAAGATTTGGAATTTTCTGACAAAAGATGCATTTTGAAAAAAAATCCACAGCCAGCTCTATATTTCTAGTACCTCTACTACTTTCTGTACCTATATAATGCCAATTATTTTTCATGTTCAGGAGCTTTTTTTCTCCTAAAATAATTGTTTTATATCTGCAGTTTCAATATGTCAACAAACTTGATGATAAAATAAAAAGAATAAAAATTATGCTCAGCTTAATTTTCTCTATTATTCTAGCAGTGTCCTTTGTAGAGGAAAGGGCAAATGTGATGTGCATACTCTCAAACAGATGTGTTTATAAGAACACAAGAAAAATATTACTATTTTCTATGTTGATGATGGTGATGATGTTTTCTAATAATTATAATATCCAAATATCTTTGAATCAGTGGTGTGTAGTTAATTTCCTCTTCCCTTGCACCTGATTCTCTTTTGTGTTTTTATTTCTTTAACATGAATCTGCAGTATTCCTTTAAAATGACAGTAACAACTAATACTATCTGATCTATATAATCCTTAGGTCCATGATTGAACCTTTGCTTAATTTCCTGGTCACTGATGGAGCTGTGGCTCTATGTCCAGGGAGAAATCTAGGGGGAGGAGGAAAGGTACTATTCATATTCTGCAGAATTTGTGAGTTTTCGCCTCTGGCATTCAGGTTAGAATGTCTCTTCTGATTACAAGTCTGCTGCAAGACTCTGAGGATGTGACTGTACATTTCAAAAAGCAGAGAAAATGAATGTTATTTCAAATTACTTCTCCATTTTCTGAGGCAAATATATGCTAGAATACTGCAGAAATCTGAACTGAACACCTTTTCATTTTAACACTAATTGGATACGCCTAAGTAGCACAGGGAATAGAAATTATCATTAAAAACAAACAAATAAACAATGATTATAAAAGTGTTTTCAGGATTATAAAAGTGCTTGTTTAAAACTTCTAAGAATGCAATTTCTTCATTTTTATTAGGACAGAATTTTTTATTAGTATGGAATTTTAAGCAATTTCTCTTTCACTGGATACTGAAGGCCTTAACAATCTGGAGTGACTTCTCTCTTATTAATTCTCTTTAGCAAAACCTGTTTCTGCTGCTATTAATCCTAGTATGTGCCCCAATATGTGGACATCCTGGAATCTACATTTTAAAGAAGGGTTACATTCTAGTCTGTATTATTTAAAGTAGTTTATTAGCCAACAGGAAGAAGTAGTCATCATCTTTTCTATAGAGTTCATAGACACAGAGAAATATCAGTCTGACTTTAAAAAGCTTTTTCAGTTCATAATGCAGCTTTTTCATGCAAATAAAAGAAATATTATCCAGTTCTGAAGAAATACATATTTCCTCCATGTAGTCCATCCTTGGACTACATGAATTTCCTTTTTCCCTCATCATAAGAATATTTCAGTACAGAGTTTTAAAGAAAAATAACATTTTCATCACTGGTCACTTTAAAAACAAAGACATTATCAACAGTGAATACAGATATAAGAAATATCAAGCAGAAGAGTAAATTTAAGTGTCTCCTTATCTACAATGAATTTTGATGACTTTTTTTAGCCCTTTCCCAGCCCAGTCTGAAGTGCCCATGGGTGATTAGACTGCTGTGATAGGTTAAGCACCAGTTGAGAAAGATATAAACTAGTAAAGAATTTTCCCATTAACCATATATTGAAAATAAATTAAATAAAAATCTGCTTAATGTCATGTCTGATTGACAAATATAATTTTGTTGCTACTTGAGGGCACTGCAGAGGAGCACATGAACAAGGCTTGTCTCATGCTGGCTTTAAGGCTAAGCATAAACCCCATTTTAACTTTCTTTGCATGATACTTACATTATAGAGTGTGGGGGTAGTCTGTTTTATTTTAATAATTTTTCACTTTTAAAGTATTACATTTTTCATTTCTTTGCTAGAATTTAAAATGAAAATCGAAAAAATACTCCCCCTAGTACCTGCTAAAATGTAATATCAAGGGAGTTTCTGAAATGTTTACAAATGCTGTATTTAACAGCTTTAAGGAAAATATATTTCTTCAGTTTACTTCACTAGTTTTCCCCCTTTTTAAATTTTGACCTCCAACAATTGGAAATATAAAATTGAGTATTTTCCCAAAAGTTATTCAACATTAGTCAGATGCCTGTGAGAAATGTGCAGTTTGGCTTAATTCACTTTTTACACATAAACCTTTCCCAGCTGGGGTGATTCTCTCTTAACCAGATAAATGCAGAAACTGTAAACCTAGTGCAAAGTTTCTCTCTCAGGCAAGCTTGAGATTTAGGCTTTCAGCTATTTAGTGGTTCAACAGACCACTCTACAGTACCAGGTGAGAAGTGAGAAAGTGCAGATTTTAGTGGGCAGCACAATCTCCTGTAACTTAATTTTGAGAGGTTGGATTACAGTATTTATTTTTTATTTTTAATATGTAACTGCTTTAAAAGAATATTTAGAATATTGTAAAAAAATTAGCAGTATCCTGACTGATGCAAAGTTTGTATTTAAATTCTATTTTTTTTTTCTTAGAATGCAAGCTGACTAAAATATTGTGCAAGTGTATTTCTTTATAGGTGTTTACTAATTCTTTTGCACAACCTCCTACTCCCCCTTTGAGAACTAAGCACAGAGAGAAAATGGAAGAGACAAGCTTTCTCTTGTAAATTCTCACCCACTTGCCTTAGTCTTCCTTTTGTATACTTCCTATTATTTCAGTGCTGTTGTCATGTACAATCCCACCAGCTTGCCCGGTTGGACTGAGATGTTTACATTAGTGTGGTTGAGTTAGTCAAAAATAACGAAACTCAGAGATTTTTCTGGGATGTGTTTTGTGGAAGAGGTTTTTGACAGCATTCTAACTGCTCTTTTGGAAAACATTTTTCGAATCATGAAGCCTCAAATAGTTTTCCACTTATTAGCTTTTGAATGAGGGATATTGAAATTGGTGATTTTCATTGAAATATATAACACACTACTTATCATTAGGCTAGGAGATAGCACCACAGCACGGCATTTTATTTTGAAAAATAAATCATATGGGAATAATAGGTAATAAAGTTAAAAAAAAATTAAAAGTACAAATTAATTCTGCTTTCACTTAATTGAATTTTATGTTTTTTAAACAAAATTTAGAATTAATTTGGACTTCACAGACTGCTACAATTCCAGGTAATTTGGTTTTTTTAAAGGAAATGTGTAGCAATTTTGCTTTAAAATTAAAAAATATTTTAGCTCTGATTTTATGGATGAATAACAAAAGTTCCTTTATGACACTGTGGTTGTACTTTCCTGCTTTATCTATTTGAAGCTTGAAAACACGAAAAAAAGCCACAGTCACACAGCTAAGAGTAATGAATCACATCCGCCCAGTTATTGCAGTTTTTTAACTAATGGGCATCACAGAATATTAGAAAATTATTTTTGTTTCAATTTCCTAACATGATGCCAAATGCTTTCAATAAGTATGATATGAGCCGAATATCAGCTCATACTCCTTCTTTGTGCTTTCTGGATTTGAACACTTCTTCTATATATATGTATATCTCACTATGTCTTACCACACAGATAAAGATTTTTATGCAGCTGAAGGGGCATCCTTAATTATTATCAACACATGTCAAAATAATATTATGTCTGGCAGGGCCCAGGTGCAGAAAAACTAAATAGCAGATGAATGTTTGGTCTTTTTAATGCCTCAGTCTACCTGGACACTTGGGTTCTTAAAAATTGTTTGTTGCTGAGTGCAATGGGAACTGAGCTACATAATAAAAAATGGTCTCCATTATGAGGAATCTCATGTCTACAGGGTGGTTTATGAAGTATTTTATGGGAAGGAGAGCCCTAAAAGGATAGAGAAGTGACAGAAAAGAGAGTTTAATTGTAAAAGGCCAAGTTGTACCAAAGGAAAAAAAAATTTGATGAAGTATAGACTTTACCACTTTCTACAGAAAGAACAAACAAAATGAGTTATTCAAAGATTTCCTGTGGATGGTAAGAATTACAACAAATTTAGCTCCATACTTTTTCATAGGGCACAATAGTGTTTTAAATTAATAACATTTATATACTAAAGAACTAATGGGAATATAAAAAAAAAAATAGGAATTTAGAATAGATAATTTGCTTCATGAGCTATGAAGAGAATAAGAAATTTTCTTCCTTAAGCTACTGCAAAATATTGGGATGTATAATTTTAACATAATTTGCTTCATTATTTCTCACATTTGTTCCTGTCCTGCTTAATCATATCTATTCGTAATAGATCTGTTCATACGCCTTCCTTTGTGATGAGTCATGGCAAGACTGGCACTGAATGTCCTGTATTCTTTGTTCTGTGGAGCTGATCTTTTGCATCATTATTTTCTTACTTCACAGCATGAAATAAATGGCACAAAGTAATGGACTTAGTCAGTGAGTAGTATTTCTAAAAGAATAATAAATAATGGAGGAAGTAAAACAATTTCTTTTCCAACAGAGTTATTGTTATCAGAGAACTGGAACTACCATCAGTTGAGTTCTGTTTGTTGGCAACTCATCTTCACTACCTGAAGCAAGTGTGTTTATCCTGTAATCCTCCTTCCAGGTTTTCAGCTGTCTGTGTTCCAAATTCTGGTTTGGACACAGTACAGCTAACTCCAGCTTAGACTTCTGATAAGACAGAGATGAGAAAAAGCAGAAAGGAAGCATTGAAGTGCAAAATCACAGATAATGATGAGAGAGTTTAGATAGTAAGAACAAATATTTAAATTATAATAATAGTAGCTCAAAGATTCAAACTAAAAACCTCCTGACTGGAAACAGTTAAAATCTTAAGGGAATCAGAAGAAGAGCATCTCACCCAGAAAATGGATCGACCTGTTTGAACTATTGACTTCCTCACCAAAAACGAATACAGTGTCTCGTCAGAGGAATAGAGGATGGGATGAACACTTAGCCTAATGGCTTGTTTTTCCTGCCTGTCTCACCTGTGTATTAGTTAACAAATAAGGTTTTATACTCTTGCCTGGTAAATATATTCATTTTGGCATCTGTGTGGGTACAGTTGATTGAAAAGGTGTGACAGAGGAAGAGAAGGTGACAGAAAGATAAACCTCATGCTGCTGTTGGTGTGATCCTTATTGGTGGCCTATGGTGGCCAATAAGGCTATAGATATTTTCCCATATTTTAGAATGTTTATTGATTCATATATTACAATTCATAATCTTAAACAAACACTCTTTCAGTACTGTGATGGAATGTGGCTGTAACCCTACTCAGTTTACACAGTTTACAGTGAAAATGCATGTTTTTTTCTTTCTTTTTTTTTTTTTTCAAATATTAGTGGTTTGTGTGCACAGTTTTTAGTATGTTTCTATGTACCAGAAAAAAAAATCTGCTCTAGCAGTGTAACACCTGTATAACTTCAGTGTGGTTATGAAGCCTTTAAGAGATGAAATGGTGAACTCTGACATGCAGAAATAGGATGTGATCTATAACTTGAAACATGGACTTTATTGGTTTATAAATGGCACACATTCCACTAATGTGTTACAAGAATATATTTCAGCTGCATAAATACTTAATTCTGTTCAGCTATATTAGTATTGTTTCATCATTAAGCATTCCTTTATATGTTGCTCTTTTGTGGTTCATGTAAAATGTCTGTCTTCTTTCATGTCTTATTTCACTAAAGTTGTAATGAGTGTGTGATAAATTAGGTATAAATAAAATAGGAAAGTTGCAATAGATGGGGAAGAAAGACAATCTGGTCTAGTGTTACTGCAAGTCACTTACAGCAACTGTTAGAATGCTGCTTTCTAGGGGGTAGAACCTATCTTTTCCATAAGCAGACATGGAAAATACAAAATTTGTTTTCATGCACAGCTTTATTTTTGCTTCTTGCAAACAAAAAATGTTGCTAAAATTCTCCAAAGGCAACAGAAATCATGACAGCATAAACATTCATTCTCTCATTAAAGAAGTAAAAACAGTTCATATCCTTCAGCTGAAGAAGCACATTATAAACCAAGATAAACTGTGGTTGATTTGGCACCACCTGAAACTGATGTAACACTGCAGTAGAACTGCCTGGGCAACAGAGAACTAATCCTTGAGTGCGTTTTTTAACTCTTTCTGCACTGTATTTTTATTTTGTCTGGTCAATTTTGTTAGTATCATAATAGTACATTAGGAAGTTCTGGAGATTTAGGGCCTGCAACTAAAACTCTGTCTACCTAAAACATATCTGTGACAAATAACTGAAATTAGGAAAGAAAAGTAAAATGAACATTCAATTAGGGACAAGAAATTTTTTTCAGTATTTTATGTCATCAACCATAGAACCAAAAAAGTTTAACCTTGGATATCTTTACACAATAAACATTTTACAGTTAAATCTATGCTGCAAGACAGATCACTATGCAGTGAACCACAGTGAACCACAATATTCATATGCAGTGAACCACACAGATTCAGTAGGTAGGTAGTGTTAGGATGTCATCGCAGCAAACCAGCTCCACATTTGTTTGACTTGATAAAGATTGTGAAAAAGGAGTAAAGTTCAAAGTTTTAATGTAATAAGTATTTTAATTACTTTTCATGCTGTCATATATTTTTGGGTCCAGACTGATAGTAACATTCCTAGGAATTTGTTGAAACTTAGAGAAATGAATAAAATACATAACTATTATTGTTTTGAAGGAAAATGTAGTCTTGTGGGTGAGATGAATATTAGAGTAAAATTTCATCCATGACAGAGTGACTTAATTCTCTCTTTGGGAAAAAAAATCTATTAAGGAATCAAAATAATCTCTGACACTGCTACTAATATTGCACTGCTTAAAGAGAATAGTTTTGTTTATTTCATGCTACTTTCTTTACTTTTCTGTCATGCTTCTATTTCTCCTGACTTTGTGAATATGTAAGAGGAAAGTTAAATATGTTTTCTGACACTTCCTGCTCCACCTCTTCAACCCTTTCCTCATTACACCTATGCTATGTAAACACATTGGATGTCTTTATTTATACTTGCTAATCCCTTACTGTCTGTGGTTTTTAAATACCTTAAAGTGATACATGAACTCAAGAGGCTATAAGTATTTCTCTAGCTCATTAAGAGCAATTTTCATTGCATTTCTTCCTTTCTAAAAATTAGATAGTCACTAGGTTCACAGGAAAGCAAGCATCTCTTGCACAGTGCATAACTCTGCATGCCAGAACAGCCAGTAAACTTCAGAAAGGGAATTTAGAGACTAGATGATTAATCTTTCAACTCTTGATTGATGTGCCATATACAATGCATCAATGAAATGTGCTTCCCTAGTCTGTTATACCTGGTGTACTGTGACATTTCCTTCAAGAACATGGATGTTCATTTGAAATGTATTGATGGAAGTAGAATTGCAGCTTTCATGTGATGGGTGAGATTGGTGATGGGTGAGACAGAAGGTTTGGAATTTCGGTTTGATTGAGATGAGCATCTAAATGTTCACAGGCTTAGCTGAAGCTTATTAGGACTACACAAGCCTCTCGAGTCTGAAAAATTGGGGCAGAAATCTGGAAAGAGGATTTCTTGTCAGATTTTTTTAGCAGTCTCAGTCTTAGAAGAAAATGCCATGAGAACAGCTTTTCACAATATTTTGGCACCTCTTTTTCCAGTCCCAGACATAACATGGCACTGAAAGAAGACAGAGAAGTATAACCCTTGCCTGAACTAGAAAAGAGTCTTAGAGTTTTAAAGTTTTAGAAATGAGACAGTTTTTTGCCAGTGTCTGATAATATTTTTTACCTCTTTTGAATGCATTCTTCTCTCTCTTTAGTTAGGCTCTGGAGAGAAAAGATACACATGTATTAGCCATTTTATTAAGTAAAAGCATTCATTGTTTAGTTCTTGAGTAAACTCATCTTTTAATGTTTTGAAGAGCTACAGCTTTATCCTGCAGTTATTTCTTTAACAGCATGTGACAGTGACAGTGGGACAGACGTGTTTTTCTCAAGCAGCTACACCGCCATAAACATTTACGCTAAAATGTCAGGAAGACATTTCATTTTCGATATTTTTTAATGTTCCACTCCAATTGTCAAGTCAAAAACAGGAAACAATGAATATTTCACTCAGCTCTTCTTCACCCAGATCTAGTCGCTTTTCAATCAAGTAAAAAATAATTAAAAATAAAAACAATATTTTGAATTTCAGAAGACTTTTACAGCAGCATTATTAACTTTCATTAAGTTTTAGGGATGTGGACTATGCACTTGCCATCACATAGTATTCTAAGAAGAAGGACTTAATTCAAAGCTCCAGAAGTCACAGATTTCCAGCAAGTGTCTTCCTGTGGTCTGTATGATTTCCTTATTTACCTGGACTATCTCACTTCTGCTCTGTAATGTCTCTTGTATGCTCCCAAGTGCACCTCTGTAGCAGTTATTATGAATATTGAAATATAATATAATAACACAGAAGCTATAGAAAATAATAAATTGATTAGAAAGTTATATTTTGTTCATCAAGGACATAGAGATGTTAGACAATAGTATGTGTATTCAAAGAAAACAAATTTGAGCTATAGCCTCCATTTCCTTAGAACCTTTAGAAAGAACACTCCCAGTTTAATTCCACAAACAGTGAATGTAGTGGGGGGAAAAAAAACCTGAAAAAAATCCTGATCTGCAATATCCAATTAAAAAATCTACCATTCACGAACCAATATCTTAGGAATTATTTTTTATTCTTACTTAGCATCTAGATAATGGCTTCAGTAAGTACAATTTAACATGTAAATAGCATTGATTATGCTGCCATGTGAATGGATTTTAAAAAACCCAATATTTTACATTTCATTACTTATTTTATATTTAATTTTATGACCCATGTAGTACAAATTGTTGTCAAATATTAAGGTTACTAATGAAGATGGTATTATGCTTTTTATCTAGAATATTGTGTGTTAAAGTCACACCCACTGCATGATAGCAGATTTTATGTCCCTGTCTAGGAAACAATATATGCAACATACTGTGACATCTGCATCTTAGAAGAGCTCATATTGACATTTAAAAAAAGACAGATATGTTCCTTTAGTAGAGTAAGGATCTACTTGCCTGTGAGAAAATCCTAATTTGTTGCAACAAAGAAAACCCCTAAAAATTCAAACACAGAAAACATTGTCAAAAGAGCTTTTTTTTTTTTTTTAATAAAATTGGGGTTTTGAAGTTGGTTTTTTTTTCATGGAAATAAATTCATCAACATGAGTGTGTATATAGCTCATGTTGAAAATCTGGGGTTTAATGTGTATGCAGTTTTTTTCTTTATTTTCCCCCTTTTTTATGACTGATTCTAGAAATTAGAAATATCCATGAAATAAAAACACAATGAGTATTATAAAAAGAAAGACACAAGTATGTCTACAGGCTTACAAAGTAGACAGATTCAATACCTACGGTAATGGTGTGGAAGCAGGCATTTTTCTCACCAAGTGAAAATTATGACATTGATGGAAATGTTCTGGGTTTTAAATCAATACAAAACGAATACATGTTAACTCTTTTTATAAGTTAAGATAGGAATGGTCATTAATTTCTCCTTCGGGCAATCTTAACCATTTCCTAAAATCTTACAAACAATTCAGAAGTAATTTTCAGTGAGCAAAATTGTCATAATCATAAAAAATAATTTAAATTTCAATTCACAGTTTAAGAGGAATTGTTGAGTAATATGTTGTCAAGTTTTAATAAAAATTAATTAAATCACAACAGAAAGGGGTGGAGGTGGAAGGAAAAGGAAAAAAAATGCAGCTTCTACACTAATGTTAAGATATCTTGCACTTATTTTAGCAAGACTCACAAATCCTCACAAAGACAGTTTTTAGAATAATTTCTCAAGAGATAATGTAATGAGATCAGTCCAAAAGCTAACTGCCACATAAAAGAGAAAGGAGCAAAAAACCCAAGAAAAATATATCCAGTGAAGTAATTGGATTAAAAAAAAAAATCTCAGCATTGTTAGTTCTCAATTGTTTCCTTCTTAAACATGCTAATATGAGTAAAGAATCCATCTAATTGGATTGCTGAGCAAAATCTAAGAACACTGCTAGTATCTTTCACGCACACACCTGAATTTTTTGGAGAAGATCAGATACAATTGAGCAAATGAGATGTTAGAAATGCAAGCCCATAGAAAACACAGAACACTTGCATATAATTTCCAGGATAAGTAAGGAAAAAAAGGTGAAGGGTTTGGAGAAAACTGCCATTCCTTTTACTCATGGTTGCCTTAATGATATAGTACATGAAGAAAGAACACTATAATTGAAGCTTACTGGAGCTTCTTTCTGTCTCTGAACTGTCTTATTTTGAATTGTCTAACGTCAAACTATAATCTCCCTCATCACAAAATTTTGGTTAACCAACTTTGGTATTCCAAAAGATGATGGAACAAAGAACTTAAGTTAATGCTTTATTTTTTCTATTTTATTTATTGTGATTTGTCCCCCCTAATATTTAATTAGTACTTCCCTTGGTTCAGCTTGGGTTCATTCCATTTTTCCTGTCTTTATACATTTCTGAAGAGATTCTGACTCTGTCTTCCCTAAAGAGGTACATGAATACAGCAATGACCATGGAGAAAAAGTGATTGTTAAAAAACATAGGATACAAACATTAGAATAAAGTAGCAAATACAGTCAGCTGACAATGCAGTGTGACTTAGTGTGAAACTACTAACACTTTAGGAATAACAAATGTTAATAGATTATGACTTTCAATTGTTAAGTCTAAATTGCACAAGACAAGAGGAGGGAAAGAGAAATATGCAATATGCCTAAAAGAAAATAATATGAAAATAAAGTCAGCATGAAGTTTGTGAAAAAAGGGGTGAGAATTCTCCAATTTCTAGGCCTCTATAAGGTTTATAAAACTTTATCAATCATACCAGACATAATTGTCAGGGAAAAAAAAAAAAAAAAACAACAACAAAAAAGAGAAAGAAGTAATGCAAAGTGTCCTGGTTTTTATGCAGTCTTGAAAACAAGTCTCTTAAAATGACTATTGAATAAGTTAAATGAGACAAGTGGTTTCCATTGACCAGGAATTATCTAACAGAAATCTATAGTCCTTTAGTGCATTTTCTCTTTGCTAATAGTCTCAAAATGATGTGTTTCAATAATCTCTTAATAGTGTATATATAATGTTTAAATGGCAACATTAAGAATATTCAAGACACAGTATTACACATTTGATGATGACAAATAGACCTGAATTTTAATGAAGACTTGAGTACTCTGAATAATTTTTCAGGCAAATATATTGTTGATAATTGTGAATCAAAGTATGTCGTAGATGAGAGTGTGGACCTGAGGGTCAAGGTAATAATATGTTGAAATTTTATTGTGGAAAACTCAGAGAACAAATTAAAAACTTTTGATGATGATGATGATGATGATGATTATCAATAATAAAACCAATAAGTAATAACAAAAAGAGTAGTATTTTTTTTTATGTGTAAATTAAATTAGAAAAACATATTTTATTTTCTTCTATCATGTCCACATGCTCAAGTAACATTTCAGAGACTTCCACTTCAGTTATAACTTGAGCATCATCCAGAGCTTGCAATATGTTGATACTACTCCTTCAATGGCAAATTATTTGAAAGTTTCAAAAGAAATTTATGGAAGAATGGACTGAATGAAGAACAGTCTTTCTAAGAAGCAGAATTTGACCTGGAATAGGCTGAAGATAGGCAGAACAGTACACCCGGGAGACTGGTGTTGATGGAATGAGGTAATCTAAGGCTACTAGTAATTTAGGGAACAGGAAATTCTTTTTGCAAATTTACTTTGCATCTATATTACAGGTTTAAAGCTGTGGAACCAAGGTAAGAATGCAAACTGAGAAGCCATCAAAATCAGTTCCCATGCAGTGAGACTCATAAGTCCTTCAGGCTTCTTTATCTGTATGAGGCTCTGTTACTTCTAGAAATTGGTTTGAATTTCACTTTCAGCAAAAAAGCAATGCAGTTCTAAAATATTAAAAAATGACTTCTAATGAAATCCCTTTCTCTCCCCCTTTGGATCATCCAATTAAGCAATACACAAACACACTATGAGCACCTACTGTACATACATAAACCTAGACAATACTAGCAATTTTTATAATGGCAAGTTCATACAGTGAGACAACACTCTGCACAATCCAAGTACATTAATCAAGATACTAAGGGCATGATTCAGTGTTAGTGAGAATAATATTTCGTGTGAAACCTTTATTTTTTTCTTAATGGAATACAATAAGCTGAGCCTTTGAAACACAAAACTTGCTGAGTTCTTGGGGAACTGACCATGATTGCAAGAAAATGAGATCCAGGGTCACCAAAATTGTATGAATTAGAGATAAAAAATACATAGTTGCAATAATCAATATGAGAGAACAATGACATGACTATCAGCAATATAGTAAAATCATCAAAAGTTCAGATATAAAAAAAGCAATAAAATTCTTTATAAACATTTTATAGCACTTTTATTATGATTGGAAATATGCAAGTGTTAAAAAATTTATAAATTCTGACATTGTATTGCTACTGCTTAAGAATAGCTTTAGAAACCTTTGATTTTCTGAGCTGATGCACAGAAGATTGAGAGTGTGCCACTTGTGTTAAAGATTCTTCCCTGTGAGAGGGTCAGAGTTAAAAACATCATGTGCATTAAATATACTCAAATATCCACAAAGAAATCCTGCTAAATCTGCAGTCCCATCCATTTTCACCAAAAAAATAAAAACAAGGGTTTGTGGTCCTTGGAAGAAAGGGAAGACAATAAATGTATTGTGAATTTATGCAGAGAGGAAATAAGGGCCTAAGCCCAAATAGAACTTAAACTGTTTGCTGCCATAAATGACAACAAAAATATTTCTATAAATACATCAGCAACACAAGAAGTGCTAAGGAGAACCTGCATCCTACATTGGATGCAGAGGGAAACAATAGTGACAAAGAATGAGGAAAAGGTAGAAGTACTTAATACCTTCTTTACCCCAATCTTTAATAGTAAGACCAGTTGTTCTCCAGGTACCCAGAACCCTGGACAGGAATACAGAGACAGAGAGCAGAATGAAGCCCTCCATAATCCAAGGGAAAATGGTCCACAACCTGGTACAACACTTAAACAAAAGTCTGTGGGACTGGATGGGATGCACTCAAGGGGACTGAGAGAGATGGTGGAAGTTCCCACCAAGTGCATTTCAATCATTTACCAACAGTTCTGGCTAATGAGGCAGGACCCAGATGATTGAAAGTTATTGTGATGCCCATTTGCTGAAAGGGGCTGGAAGGGATCCATCGCTTACAGTGCTGGGGAAGGTTATAGAACAGATTATCTTGTGTGCCAGAACATGGCATGTGCAGGACAACCAAGGGATCAGGCCCAATCAACATAGGTTTAGGAAAGACAAGTCCTGCTTGACTGAACTGGTATTCTCTGACAGCATGTCCTGCTTCATGGGTGAGAGAAAGGCTGTCTTTTTCAACTTTAAAAAATCTTTTATACAATTTCCCACAGCATTCTCTTGGGGAAAATGACTGCTTATGGCTTGGGCAGGTGCACTCTTCACTAGGTGCAGAACTGGATAGATGTCCAGGTCCAGAGGGTGGTGGTGAATGGAATTAGATCCAGCTGACAACCAGTCTCCAGGACTTGATATCAGTGCCATTCCTGTTCAACATTTTTCAACACCTTATCAACAACTTATCATCATTCAACACCTTTTCAACAATCTGGATGAGGTGTTTGAATGCGCTTTCAGTCAATCTACAGAGGATACGAAGTTGGACAGAAATTTGCTTGTGGGTAGGAAGGTCAGAGGGATCTGGACTGGGTTAATGGGATGAGGTAATGGTATGAGGTTGGAAGAGGTCATGTTCCTAGTCTTGCATTTGTGTCACAACTCCATGAGACGCTACAAGCTGAAAGCAGAGTGGTTGGCAAGATACCTGGCAGAAAAGGTCTTCACTGTCTATACTTAGAGAGATCTGAGGCTTTTGGTAGACAGACAACTATCATACGCCCAGGCGGGCAAAAAGGCCAGTGACATCCTAGTTTATATCAGAAATACTTTGGTCCACAGGACGAGGATAGTGATCAGCACCCTGTACTGGTGAGGCCATACTTCAAATCCTGCATTATGTTTGTGGCACCTCATTACAAGGAAGACATTGAGGCATTGAATGGTATCCAAATAAGACCAACAAGATTGGTTCTGAAATATTAATGGTTTGAGAGAAAGATTGATTTCAGCTTTCAGTAAGGCTGTATAGACCCTGCTCATCAAAATGGTTTAGAAACATAATTTTTACTTGTCTTTAAACTTCAGTAAGCTTGTTAGGTTTGTGGCCTTACCTAATGTTACCCTTATCTTACTAACAAACTCGACTTTTTTCAGCTCAGTTTCTAGTGACTTTAAGTTAAACCCTACAACTCCATTAGTGGAATTTGCTACATTGTACCTGAATGTGAGGAATTAATCAGAATTCAGAATACACATGTTCATATACAAAAAAAAATTGTAAAGATAGAAAAAGTACCAAAGGGGGGGGCGGGGAGGGACAGGGACTTTACAAAAAAAACCCAAGAAAAAATACCACATAAATAAAAAAAAGACCACAAAAAAAACCCCACACACAAAAAAATCAAAATCAGCACCAACAAAAGAATACCTGAAAATAATAAAAGATATTATGGTTTTCTCAGAGCACATTTTTTCCTTTAACTAGAAATGGGTTTGCAACCTGAATGTAGTTGCAACACACAAAAATGGATGCAAAATAAACTTCCTAAATTCTATACCTCATAGAATTTAACATGATATATATTTCAGTTATGTAATCTGTACATCACTATTTCATCCACCCAGAGTAACCAAATTTTTTTATAACATTTGTTTGACAGGTATGAGCATAGTACAGTGTATTTAATTGTCATGATTCAATGGTATCTCATCTAGTAGACCTTTATATGCATTTCTATGTGTAAGACTTGTATAGGTTAATGCCAAGTTTTATGTTTACCTAAAGAATAATTCAATCTTTTCTTGGAGCCCTTAAGATTTTGGGTTAGTTGTGTATTCTTTCATTCTTTGTACATCTGTTTTATGATTTGTAAGAGAATCTTGGATCTTATGTTGATTTTATTCAAGGATTATGGTTTGTCCAACTTCAAAGTTGATATCTTGGGTCTCTATAATTTCTGAAATATCATGCCAAGTTTTGGAAAAATGTACATCATAATCCCAGATCAGACACAGTCTCATGTGTACTGCTCTGCAAGGAAATTGAACGCTAGCAGAATGGTGGTAATTTAACCAACTCAGAATAAACATATCCAAAAGTAATAATAACTTAACACATTTAGTGAAATAAAAACCAAATTTTTCTTGTTGCTTTATTCATTTTTTATCATTCCCTGACTTTTTCTTTTCTGCTGAAACAAAACCATGTCTAAACTTTGATAGTTTATTTTCATGTTTAAACAGATGGCTGATAAAAGATTATGCAACTCAGACATCTCACCTAACCATTAATCTTCATTTCAGAGCAAGTGCTGATCATTAGTTGACACAATTCTCTGGGGACTTTTTTAGAAGAAAATCCCAGATACTTCCTCTCCTTTAACTTATAAAGTTAGCCTTTATCTTACTGTGGTTTTACTTTTTAAAACAAAATAGTTGAGGAAGGACAATGAAACAATTTTTATTTTTCTTTTTTTCTCAATTAATGAATTTTTTACTCTACAAAAAATGAAAAGGCACTTTACAGTTTGTATTTCTGCAGCTTAAGCTCAAAGCTCAAGAACTATCAGATCACTAATAATGACCTTTTTCTTCAATTTCCTGTTATGTACAATGACTTAAAATGTTGGTGTGCATCACAGAAATCTGAACCCCATTTATCATTGTGGATTAGCAACTCACAGAAGACTGACAGATCTTGTACCAAACATGCATCTGTAAGAAGAAGTCAACATGAAAATATCTACAGCAACAGACATTTTGTACTTGGATGATTCAGAAATTCAGAGTCTGGTTTTGAGATTACTGAATGTTAAAGTGAGAGAAGTAGATCTTCCAGAAACTCAGCATTTCAGCTCATGCCTAAAAGAGGCTTCTGGCTTTTAACAAAATTAAATGTCACATTCATTCCATAGAGGTACACAAGATTCAGTTCTTGGTCCCATTTGTAGTGTTCTCAAGGAATAATAGATTTACTACTTTTTTCATAGGCTTCCCATAAGTTCCTCTTCTGTTGTTTTGCCACGGTCTGTGTGCATCATAGAAAAATGTAGTCTAGATGTCCCTTGATAATAGGATCCATAGAAATAATATTGAAGTAATCAAAAGGTTCTAATAAATTTGATCTGACTGAGGCCTTGAATGAGAAAACACATCCCCAAAATTATGTATTGCCAAGTTTTTTATTTCTTCTTCTTGTTGTCTGGGATAGTTTCTGTAGATCTATTACTTTAGAGAGTGAAAAAAGACACTGATGAAGGTGGAATACTCTGTTTGATAGTGGATCTTCCAAAACTGGGAAAAAGCCAATCTAATCTTTGGAGCAGTAGCATATTTCTAATAGTATCTTCTTCTTTCTTATTAAAGCAAAATTAAAAAAAAAAAAAAAACAATGGTAGAAGTTAATGCAGTCTATTCTTCCTTGAAACATACTTTTAAAATATTCATAAAACATAAAACCTATTTAGTGCTACTTCTAAAGCCTTATCAACTCATGAAATCAGAGTCCAACAACAACAAAAAAATACTTGCACAGTCTGTTGGTGGGTTGTGGGTTTTTTTTCTTATTTTATTGTTTTTTACAGGGATAGACATTATAATAGACTCATTTAATCTTGCTGACATATGCAACAGTAAAGAAAATAAAACTAAATAGAATTGGCAGTTAGCTTTATAACACTTGAAAGATGGCAGCTTGATGATCTTCAGAAAGCACTTTTGTTAGTAAAACAACTAGAATTATTGACTTGTACCACTGTATAGTTTGGAAAATCTAAAATATTAGCATACTATAATTTGTAAAAAATATACTTTTTTCACTAAAGTTAAATATTAGTGCTGTACATAAAACTCACTGTAAAAATTTCTCCATTAAAAGGTATGTGGTGTGATAAGAATATTTTCTGCATCAAAATGTTCATGGCGATGTGATAAGAAAGTAAACTTTGTTTCTTATTAGATACTGCTCAGAAGGCGCTGTTGTTTCAACAGACTCCTCTGATCCTCATTTCTCAATTTATGCTCCCATCCATGACTTGAATTGGGAGTGATGTGTATCTTGCAGTCTTCAGGTTTAAATGCACTACATTTGTAAAATAGCTTTATTATGACAAATCAGCTCTCAAAGATGAGTAAATTAATTCCCCTGGTTTTCTTAAGGTTTTAATATCTGATGTAGAACTTTAATATATTACATGACTGCTTGTCTAAAAATCTTCTTGCATTGTTCTACATTATAAAACTGCCATTTAAGAAGAACACATTTGGTTTGATACAGATTTTCCCTTCTTTTTAAAATGAAATTTGAAAAAAATGGTTTTGAATAGACTTAGTAAAGACTAATACTATGCATTTTGGTAACCTAATTATTTTTGTTTAATCATGCAAGTTTCTTGTCCTTACGCTTGTAAACTTTCAAATTATCAAGGGACTCGAACCAGCATTTCCTGAAGCGAGATGGATGTCAACCATTGCTGTAAAACAACAGAGGCATTTAACAGATCAGCCACTGTGTGGATAAGAATTAGTAGGTCCTATGTGTTTGCGAGACTGATGAGTAAAAAATGAATTAATCTACTCTGAATTGCTGTCCTTTAGCAGAATCTAATTAGTGTACTTGGCCAGTTAAATAAGTGATGGGTAATTTTATCAGTTTGTTTACTGGTATTCATGATAATCAAAACCACCTTTGTGCTGGCTATTTTGTCCTGGGCAAATCTAACATCTGAACCTGAAGAGAGTAAGCATTTCTTGCTGATTAATGTTAAGGGTGTAACTGATTTTTTATTTTATTATTTTTAACTTAAACTGTGGATCAACTAAAGTCAGCAACAAAATTAAAATGTGCTTTTTTATGTAGGTTTCTATAATTATATAAAAAATTGCTGAAGAAAATATTATAATACACAACATTTATTTATACAATACACAGTAAATTCAAATCCTTCTCTTTATTGCAATTACAACTCCCTATCTGAAATCTGGAAGAAAGGTTGAAGTACAAGCAGGGGTTAATTACACATATTCAGTGGTACCAGCAGACTATCTGTCAATTTACAAAACAGTAAAACTATGAGCTATGATCAAAGTGTAGATATTCAGTATTCACTGAGAAATGTAGAATCAGCATTTTCCAGGAAAATGTAAATATCTCTCAACACATGACATGCAGGCAATTTGCATTTGTGTTATATGAATTTCATCTCCAAGTTGGATGTTCTGGACAACCACTATTATCTATACATATATATGTATGAAAATATATGTGTATATCCCAGAACAAAGTTTTCTGCAGAGGGATACTGTCCTTTCTTTTGCCTTTTTTTTTTTTTTTAGCCGAACAAGCTTCTTACTTTGTTTGTAATAATTATTACCTAAAACCAATATAAGCAAAAGATTTCTAGGTGTGGCTTTTATGACCAATGTCTGGAGATTCAGCCAATGCTAGTAAATAAGTGAAAACCCTTAGTAAATATACAGAAAATTGAACTATTTTTCCCCCAATCCATAGTAATCAATACTTTTGTAATTATTAGTGTTCTTCATATTCTTTCAGAATTATATGTAGCTTGTTGGGGTATTTTTTGGCCTCGTATAGCAAATTGTTTCTGTCTTTTCCACAAAAAAAATATATCTTTCATCCATTCTTAGTTACAGGTAAAGTGCAATTCAGCCTTATAAAAAACCTCAGCCTAATAACTACCATATCAGTAGTGTACATCTAGTAAAGTAGTTTTCTATTTTCCAAATTCTAACTCCCTTGAATCTTAGCTGATAGATTTTGTTCTATGTACTTATTTACAATATTATAAACATTGAATGAAAAGATTGATTGATTAATTGATTGATTGATTGATTTATTGACTGGTTGAAAAAGATTTTTATGTAAGTATTTTCCTTATCAGGATTTTCTCAAATAAAAAAATTTAAAAAAAAAAAAAAAAAAAGTCGGAAAAGGATGGAAAAATCATGCACCCATTTAATTAAGGAGGCTTTGTTTCCTTCTCACTTGTCTGAATATACATTTACTAATTCATCTAAATTGCATTGCTTTGGAATACAAATTTTGTGGCCTACATTGCACTGTATAATTTCTTAATTCTCTTTTTTCTAGAGATGAACATAGTAGTCACAAACAGCACATAAACCAGAATATTTTAGTCAATAAATTTGCTAAAAACTGAAGATTGATTTGTTTAGTCTGATATTCCATGTCTTCTTGTCTTGAAATTTACATGTGAAAAATGATATTTTCCAATTTATATAATTTTTATATGTATGTATCTCTACATATTGTGAATATTGACATATAATATGTAAGTACGTCTAGAACAGGCATCTACAACCGGACTACAGTAATCTGTGCTACCCAATTCTACACATGACCAGCAATTCCCAATTATCTTTTCCCCTGTTGCGTTACATCAGTACTGGTGTGATCAATGGATATAAGTTGATAAGGTATCATTGGTTAGACAGTGGTTGAGAGTTGCCAGAAAAGGTCTTGATGTTTATGGTTTGCTTTCCCCACAAAACTCTGTTTAGCATTTCCATGCCATATGTCACAGGCAACGCTGCAAAGACAATTTAATTGAAGGGCTGTAAAGAGAACCAGGTATTTGTGATGAAGAATTCTTGGAGGCAGGATGTCTAATGACTCACATTTCTGTATAAATTGGGCTTTGGTAGTGGCTTAATTTTATTGATATCTTTAATTTGTTTTCTCAGTCTGACTTTTTAATGTATGGGTGTAACTCACAGAATCACAGAATGGGAAATGCTGGAAGGGACCACAGTGGA